>NC_091825.1:115894433-115961933 GCF_038994185.2 Dermacentor albipictus | reverse complement strand
TAAAGAGGGGAAAGGGCAGGAGAAAATGTAAAGACAACGTTAATTCATTTGTGGGACTACGTCCCAAAGCAACACTCGAACCATAAGAGAGGCCGTAGTTGGGGGCTACGCATTATTTTTGACCACCTGTGGCTCTTTGAATGTGCAGCAATTGCAGACGTATCCGCGAGCAGAGAGAGAGAGAGAGAGAGAGAGGAAAATCTACTAAAGCACTACGGCGGAAGACAGAGAGAAGAAGCAGGTTCCATAAACACACGCGGGCAGAAGGTAAGCGTCACGTGGTCAAACGCGATCACACTGTCCATTGAGAAAGAAAGAAAGAAAGAAAGAAAGAAAGAAAGAAAGAAAGAAAGAAAGAAAGAAAGAAAGAAAGAAAGAAAGAAAGAAAGAAAGAAAGAAAGAAAGAAAGAAAGAAAGAAAGAAAGAAAGAAAGAAAGAAAGAAAGAAAGAAAGAAAGAAAGAAAGAAACGCAACTAGAGAGCATTCATGGATAGCCTTTTGTGCCCACGAAGAACGACGCCTGTGTTTCAGGATCCTGTGTGTAGAAAAACGCCGATTGTCCTATCGCGCTATAGTGCCTAATACAATTACTGACTCCGCGCATCAAACTGACGACGATCACGCGTCGCATAACCACTAGGTAATAAAGAAAGGAGGATGTGAAAAGGAAAGAAACGAATGGGCGAGTCGACCCTGTCGTTCGGCGCGACGCCGTGCGGCGATCTACTAAAACCTAGTTATAAGGAAGTTGAAGGGGGGCCACAATTACTTCATTATAACTCTAAATGTGTTATATTCGTTGTTGCCTGCGCTGCACTATGTACCTCTATAAGGATTTCAAGGGGAATTTATTATTTCGTTATAAATCGTTTCGTTATAACGAGGTTTGAATGTATACTATTTCATCTACACACACCCGGGTTTCCCGAGCTTTTCTTCGTTTAGGACGCTCACCTCCTCACTTTCTTGCCGGCGAGGCAGGCACGTTAGCTAAGGCAATACAGGTCCATGGTGCGCACAGCACGCATTTCCTGCAGTACTCGGTCAGTGACCCGCCGATCTGCTGCGAATTTTCAATATTATCCATCCGTAAGTGCATGCAAAGGTCATTTGCTCTCAGTATTCTTTCGGTTTTCTGACTGAGGCGCATCATGGAAATTGATCTGGTGTCTTCGACTGCAGTGTGTCTCGCACGAAGTGTATACCTAAAGCGTTTAAGGCGAATAACATCTCGAACTATTTCTTTTTTACAAAGAAAGAAAAAAAGAAGAAGAAAGAAAGGAAAGAAAACAGCACCCTCGGTTTAAATTGTTTGCGGAGATAAAACCAGACGCTGTATATCACGGGAGCAGGGGCAGCGAAGTAGACGTCTCAAGGAAGTCGCGGACAGACCGCGTCACAGATGGCTCCACAGTGTCGAAGCACATATCCTGCGCAGGCACCCTTCACGACGCCTCCTCGCCGTAACACTCCTACCTCCACGTTTGGCGCTACTACTGCACATACCGCGACTACTTTCATTCATAGACAGCTTCACGCGCATTTCGTGCCGTCGTGTCAGCCTACGAAAGCGCCATTTTGAGTTGCAAATATCCTCTGCCCTTCTCGTTTTGTTCACTTGAATCATCCCCCCAGCCCCCCAACTTCTCTCGACGCCATTAAAACTGTCGTGCTTTTTTTTTTGTTGTTGTTGTTAATATGTGAACTAAGGAGGCTCCCTGCACCGTCCTTGTCCCTTCTTCCGTCCGGAAATCAAATTCAGCTGTGCGTCTCGGTTACGCAAGTTTACTACACGTCAGCGCCGCGCGTGGCTTCTATACACCGTCTCGCTAATTCCGTGCAGCGCAGCCAATGCTAAGTCTCTTGTCAGCAGCCAGTCAGTAACGAGAGCCGGCTGCGTGTTCCAGGGAAGGGACGATGGCTTAGCGTAAGGGAAATTCGGGCTAGTTGGTGCAGTTACATCTTTAGTGACACCGCGCGAACACATACACCGACAAGAACGAAAGAAGACACGGGACAGGCGCTGGACCTGATTCAGCAAAATTCAGCGAAGTCACGCTGAACTTGGCTTCGCTTTTAAGAACCACGCCTGATATTCGCTGTACCTATTCGTGAAGTCCGGCTCGTGTGAGCATAAGCCCGTAGATTGCATGACGCTCGTTCTTGTTCTATCATGTCCACAAAGTTCACGTGACTTGATTGTGTATCTAAATTGTTTGGCTTTCGATAAAAATCCGAGGTTGTGAGTCTGGAACTACTCCAGTTACTCGTTTCGTTCTTGTCCGTGCCATTTTTCGCGCTGTGTTCCTTAAGAGGAAGATATAGATGGCTCGCCTATTGTACGCTACTGATCCATACGCGACGCATTCATTCAGTTCAACGTCGTATAGAGGGCGATCAAGAGCCGGGCAATGGACGAATACCTTCCTCGGGTTCTCTTTGTCAGTTGGCCTACGCGTCCTATGTCTTTCGCTCCACTGGACGGATTTGGTAAGACGGACTTTAAGCTCTTTGCTTGCTTCTTTGCCGAGAGCAGTCGACGGCTGCCTCACGGCCGGTTGCTTCAGCTGAGAGTGGCCACCTCGTCCTACCACAGCTCTTCTCCTTCGTGAACTCAGATGCATCCCCGAGAGATCGCCTCTGCCAGCGACGCGCTACCATGCACCGTGCTCTGGGAATGGATTAGTAAGATCGTGATGAGGGGGCTAGTTGGTTCATATTTAGAACTTAGGTTGAACAGCGCGAATAAAACAAGGACACGAAGAAGCAAATACCACAGACAAGCGATGACTGCCAACTGGAAGTTTTACTTCAAGTTCTCCAGCCATTTTATACCTTTTTAATAATAATATATGGGGTTTTACGTGCCAAAACCACTTTCTGATTATGAGGCACGCCGTAGTGGGGGACTCCGGAAATTTTGACCACCTGGGGTTCTTTAACGTGCACCTAAATCTAAGTACACGGATGTTTTCGCATTTCGCCCCCATCGAAATGCGGCCGCCGTTGCCGGGATTCGATCCCGCGACCTCGTGCTCAGCAGCCCAACACCATAGCCACTGAGCAACCACG
The DNA here is from genome assembly GCF_038994185.2 of Dermacentor albipictus. Classification (NCBI taxonomy): domain Eukaryota; kingdom Metazoa; phylum Arthropoda; class Arachnida; order Ixodida; family Ixodidae; genus Dermacentor; species Dermacentor albipictus. The sequence continues at coordinate 115,958,861 of NC_091825.1, read as the reverse complement.
GCGGGTTTTTATACCTTTTTCAGCATAGGCATGCGTACACCAGTCGCATGTACACCTGCAAAATTAGCTACATCGTAATCTTTCGTGCAAAGAAAGCTATTTATCATCTCCGACAAGGCAAGAGAGGGAGCGCTTACACATGTATCGCCTACCCTCTACCTTTCTCCCTCCTACCCTCTCTCTCTTTTAACCCCATCCCCTCCACCCTGCTGGCGCTGAGCCGTGCTCCCGGAGCATGGGTTGCAGAAAATAGCTCTAGCCTTTTCTCCTTCCCCTCGAGAACCACTTCTCTCTCTCATGTATTATGCCTCTATTATTTCCCTTTCCCTCTTACCTTTTCCTTTCACTTTTACCTTTTCCCTTCCCTAGGAATATTTTTTATTTGTTTTTTTTTTTCAAATATGGGAGTGCAGGGACACTTGTTACAATGTCCTGCTAAAGGACTCCCATAGTCATTCCTAAGGTTACTGCTGTGCTGAGGAACTCTGTCATTGAAACACTGACCCACTTGCCCTGCATAAGTTTTTTCCACAGCTTATCGGTATCTGATAGATAACGTTGCGCCTGCAGTCAGCGAAACGAGATTTATGATTGGTGGGGCACAGGGCCCTTTCGAGTGTTTTCGTACGATTGCATATCGAGCAAAGCTTGCACGGGGCACTGAAAAGCAAATTAACATTATGTCTATCGGAAACTTTATTTAGATTGTGTGACAACTTGTGCAAGTATAGCACCACGGGCGCTGGTCTCTCGTCTTCATTCTTTTCGTTGCGCGCTGGTTCCGAACTTAATCTTTTTTTTCTTTCCCCAAGATTGTTTCGCATAATGAAGGGACGACAGAACGTGGAAAATCTGAGTTCTGTAATCGTGCTGTCTGATTTAAAGAACTTCGCTCGCACTCATACTCGCACGACTTAGCTGGTGCCGCCTTAATGCAAGTGGTTGCTACGCCCCTCTTAATCAATTTAGAGCGTGTCCTGTCATAGCGCAACAATATTTTCTCAGATGCGGGATGATATGCCCAGCATACATGCTCATCCAAAGAAAAGCAGAGATTAATATCGAGAAACTGAATGCGGTTGTTAATTGGCAATACGTACTTGAACTTAAGTCCTCCCGATGAGTTGACGAACATGTCCGAAATTTCTTCGAACGCGTCATGCAAATGCAGACGCATAGCTTTCTTCATAACAATAAAGTAATCGTCAACGTACCTAAACACTCGCGTTACAGGCGTGTCCGCCAGCCTAGCAGAAATTACATTGTCGACCGAGGATAAAAAAATGCCGAACAAAATGGGGGCTATGGCTGATCCTATACAGATGGCGGTACGTTGGATGTAGAACTGACCATCATAACTGATGGCTGTTGAATGGAGATAAAAATCCGGAAGCGCTAAGAAATTGTCGCTGTTAACACCGACAGAATTCTGAAAATTCAGTTCTCCCAAATCTTCTATCCTTTGACGCAAAGCACACATCAAACCATCAACGCGGCGCAGAATAATATAAGTCTCTTGGTCTTCATTTATCGCCAAGATAACTTCTCCGTAGCTTCTTACCAGATAAGGGTCATTTATCTGCAACTTATTCAGATGGCCTTGTAGAACGATCACGTTTCAGAAACTTCGAGATTATGCGACCCAGGCGCGCAAAAACACAGTGTGCGTAAAGGCACCAGTCATCTCGGTTCTCGCACTCTCCACAGATCGCCTCCGAGATACGTCCCTGGGCTGCGTATGCGCTCAGACGCGCGGACAGCATACATAGCCACGGTCGCGCCAGAGAAGGAGACGCTCTCATCTTGTTCACTTTCTTACCTCAGTGTGCATCTTATGGCTGGTGAGTTCCAATTATTGATTGATTTGTTATTGAATGTTGGGTTTGACGTCCCAAGGCAACGCAGCATCTCTGACAGCCGCTGTATAGTTACAGAGGGTTTCATGACCACCTGGGATTCTTTGTCCAGCGCATAAAGCTTCGTACGCTAGAATTGTTACGTTAGATCTCCATTCAATGCGGACTCTGAAGCTGGAGGTTGAACCTGTGACTTCATGCTCAGCTGCAGAACGCCATTGCCACCGCTGTCAAGACCTGCTCTTGCAAAACCTTTCCTAAATAATTGCCGTCCGATATACTCATCCTCAACGTGGAATTCGCCTCGCTACGGCGTCGATCACTGTCATGAGTAGCAAGCGCTCGAACGCAGGCCAATCGAGGAACTCTCTTACTAAGAGAAATTATTTGAATTCGGTTCCAAAGCCCTCGAATGCACCTCCGATTCGGCATCAACAAAAAAGTTTTCGTGCCATAACTTTCTCCGTATAGTAACGGACTCCTGTCGATCGCGATGCTGGACATGTGATTAGCGAATACGGTCAGCCAACGGCAAAGAGCGCTTGCGAACGAAAGCGAATTCGGCTCCAGGTCTTTACTCGGGTGATCACGCGCTTTAAGCATGCAGCCTGCCCACTTCACTGTAAGATAATTTACACCCTAAAAAGTGAAAAAGGGTGTAAATGTGTCCATAACTCACACCTTTAGAGTGTCCATTATATAGATAACACCTTGAGGGTGTGAGTTATAGACACATTTACACCCTTTGTTCACTTTTAAGGGTTTAAATTATTTTACAGCGTTCGCCGCCTTTGTCACGTTCGTCATTTCGTCGACGGCTAGAAGTCGAGCCTATATTGCGACTGGTGCCATGGCGTGCGGTATACCGTGAGTCGGCGCATAAAGGTGTCGGCTCACCCAAGCGAAACGCGCGTATACGCCGACTTTGCGTGAGCCCCAATTCACGAAGCTGTTTGAGGTAGACAAAGCGCGGCCGCGGTTTTGCAGAATGGCTGCCCAAATCCCAATCGCGTGTCGTTCCGGTGCGTTTTCTATGTAGTATGCGCCCGGGCTGTGCGGAGATGCACGCCATACTCTCGTTCTGGGCTGTGTGTCCATAACTATACGAGGTCGCGACGCTTTGGCCGCACGCAAAACTATTCTCCGCGCTTTGTGATGTACGTTAAATGCGTGCACTAGACATGCAGTATGCAGAGCACCTGCTGTATACTCAGCTGACCCCAGCGGACGCCAAAGCTCGCAGAATGAGGCCTTCCTCTAGCTCTATGTCTGCAAGTGTTCGATCCCGTACTACGCGTGTCAGAGAGAGAGAGAGAGAGAGAGAGAGAAATTAATGCAGAGAAAGGCAGGGAGGTTAACCAGAGGTAGTTCCGGTTGGCTACCCTGCGCAGGGGGAAGGGTTAAGGGGATAAAAAGAGAAACAGCTTGAACGAGTGGGTAGCGAACCCGAACTCAGCCAATGGGACGGGCTTTTATTGTTGAGTTTAACAGTGCGTAGAGACAGAGTTTGTTATTAGGAAAGCAACCACTCAGTGCTCGCGCATAACGAATTTAATAATTCACTATGGGGTTTTACGTGCCAAAACCACTTTCCGATTATGAGGCACGCCGTAGTGGAGGACTCCGGAAATTTCGACCGCCTGGGGTTCTTTAACGTGCAGCTAAATCTAAGTACACGGGTGTTTTCGCACTTCGCCCCCATCGAAATGCGGCCGCCGTGGCCGGGATGCGATCCCGCGACCTCGTGCTCAGCAGCCCAACGCATAGCGAATTGAACAGCAGGTAGTGAGGCAATCACACCCAAAAAACACACACGCACACGCGCGCACACGCGCACACACACACACACACGCACACACACACACACACACACACACACACACACACACACACACACACACACACACACACACACACACACACACACACACACACACACACACACACACACACACACACACACACACACACACACACACACACACACACACACACACACACACACACACACACACACACACACACACACACACACACACACACACACACACACACACACACACACACACACACACACACACACACACACACACACACACACACACACACACACACACACACACACACACACACACACACACACACACACACACACACACACACACACACACACACACACACACACACACACACACACACACACACACACACACACACACACACACACACACACACACACACACACACACACACACACACACACACACACACACACACACACACACACACACACACACACACACACACACACACACACACACACACACACACACACACACACACACACACACACACACACACACACACACACACACACACACACACACACACACACACACACACACACACACACACACACGCGCGCACGCACGCACGCACGCACGCACGCACAAACGAAAACGTCTGACATACGGCTGTTTATAGAAAGCCAGGCAGGTTAACTATACACGACTGTGGTCGAGACGCTTTCATAGTAGCCAAAATGCCAGTATAATGTCAACTATCTGCTTTCCTGGTTCTCTATTCTGCCTGCGGGGAAAGGGAACCGGTTCGGAAACGAGAGCAGCGTGAACATCGCGGAGCGCGCGCACAATGCAAGTTTACACAGCGCTCGCAAAGTCCCTCACGCGGGCCCGCAGAGATCGTGAAACGCCCCCGCCGCACAAAGGGAAGCCGACTTAACGCGCGGTGAGCATGCATGGGAAAAGCGAGCGCATTTAACGCGCGACTGTCTGTGCTGCAGGACGGCGGCGCGGCGTTAACGCGAAGACACCGACGCGGGCGAGTTTCCTTTCTGGGCGTTGAACTCTTGCGCGCGCGCCCGCTTACACAAACTCGAAAGAAACGCGCGGACAAAAGAGAAGCTCTTTATGCAGCCCGCTCAAAAATAGACGCCCCCCTTTATATACCACAAGCGGCAGCGTGTTATTGCACTCGACGCTCTCTATTCGCGGTTACGGGAGAGACGTCTGTAATGCTCGTCCGTCAAAGTGTGCTTTATTGCTCGCGATGCATGGCGCTGAGTTCTGGCGAGTGTATACGACTTCTCCTCCCGCAGTTACCTCATCAATGACCACTAACCGTCCACTTCCTGCGCATAAAATCAAGCACTCGTCTCTCAGGCTGTGCGTGTACATAAATATATATCACCTATGCAAAGCTTGCCTTGACCCCGTCATGCTTAGTATTGTTGTGCCATTACCACAAGCCCGGATTCCGAATCTGCAAGATGCGGAATCTATCCTGCGAGCGCCATAATTCTCCCTTCACAAGACAAGATGCTGCGCCGTCGTGCGGGAGAAGCCTCGGCGAGCAGCGTGTTTAGACGTGTCCGCGTGTGCCAGACGGCCCGGCGCCGCACCTCCCTTGCCTGGAGGTCACCGCGCGCGCGAACTTTGAACCGGGTGGCCAGCGCGGTCGCTGGTTGGACCCCTCGGACGACCGTCGTGTGCTGACTTTGTATTGGGCCGTTTGAGTGACAATGGGCCTCGGGGATTATAAAAGCAGCGACACGCCGCTCGAAAACAGGATCTGCCGACCCCACCGGGAGAGAGTGTCGCTCCCGACTGGGGTGAGATGTGTAACGCGTTTTCGCCGGACGTCGTCGTGCGAGAACAGTCGCGTTTGTTGTGAGCACTCGGCCCCAGTGCCGACCCGTTCATGTCCTGTATGATAACCTGTATATAATGTATAAAGTCCCTTTTGTTATTCTCATCGACGCCAGGCTCGGAGTCATCGCTACCAACGCTCTGTCACGAAACGGGTGACGAGCGCTACGGGACCACAAAGCCGTAATCGTGGTGCAGCGGTACAAGTTCGTAACACTGGTGGCACCGGTTGGGTGTCGTAACAGTATACAGCAGGCCCCCCGCACTAACCATTTTGTGCGCATGTGTCAGGCGTTCGTAAGTCAGAACTCGGAAGGTTCGGCAGTCTGCGTCTCATGTACACCGTGTTTCGCAAGACATACATGTTCTTTATGGTACGGAGTATGTATACACTTCATCGTATAAAATGGCTAAAAGTTGCGCTATGTCCATTCGAGCCATCACGAGGGAGCAGTTAAGGGTGCAGCGTGAAATGGTCGTGCAACGCCGGAGCGGCTAAATGTGAAACATTTGCGCCAGCAATGCGTTCCATGCGGTTGCAATTACAGAGTCTGCAAATGTGGGCCATTAGTTGATATTCTATATAGCCCGTAACCACTGGAACGATTCTCGGTCGTCATCTCAGTAACGCGGTCATCGCATACTGCGATACGGACGCGTCGACGCCGAGCGACGCGCGCGCCGGAAATACGTCGGAAATACGGTTCTCATGTAGTTATCGCTTGACCGTCGCGTTACAAACGGTGCCGCGCACCCGGCGCGAAAAGACGCACAGCACTGCGTGTCGTTCACCTGTTCACACGGGAGCCAAGGGAGGGGGACGTGAATGGGTGGGGGTAGGTGGAAGGGGGGTGGAAGGGGGGTCGCATCTTGGGGGACGGAGGAGGCGTGCGGAGCACGTGCCTTCTGGTTGCGCGGCGTCTTCTGCTCTCTTGGGGCGTGCGCAAGCGCTCGGGTCGCGCAAGGCGCCTCGCCTTTTGAAATAGCAGACGTGAGCGGCGGCGGCGTCGGCAGCAGACGACGGAACCGGAAACCAGCGGGCCGTCCCGCGACGACGTCCGCCCGCCCGCCCCCCACCCCACCGGTCTCCCACCTATACCCCTCGCGGTTGGCAACGCGAGCGCAAGAGGAGCCGCGATCCCGTTTTTGTTTCTCGTTTTCGGCGGCATCCTCTCGGAGGGACCTCCTCCTCTGAACAACGTCGCGCGCGTGTGTCTGCTTGCCGCTGTGTCACCGAATGTGAATGTGCGAGCGGCGATGAAGAAGGAAGGGTTCGGCCCTCGGCTACCGTAGCCTGGTCCTTCACCTCCCACGAGCAACTCTCCTTCTCCGGCAAGCTTTTACCGAAACGAACGAAGGAGCCGTGCAACGGGTATCCATACTCTCAGCGGCAGCGAGACCGCGACGTATATACTCACCGCCGTATCCGCCCCTGTGGTCACTTCTGGAAACTTCTGTCTCGCCAGCCAAGTGGTGCCGCCGTTCCAGAACTCCAGCAACTGAAGTACTTGGCCCTCGGCAACGCTTCTGGTCGATTCCAACGCGTCCCGGGACGGTGGGCTGTCGGCGCCGTTTCGACTCCCGCGAGAAGCGAATCCGCTGGAAGCAAGCTCGGCCGACTGAAGCTTCACGTGCCTTCCGATCTCGTTGCGTGATCCCGACCGCGCGCGGACCTCGGCGTGCGTGCGTGTGTGTTCGTGAGTGCCTCGTTCTCTCAGACAAGAGCGTCCTCGAGCGAAGACGTGAGGGAGAGAAACGAGAGAGTGAAAGAGAGCGTGCGTGTGTGTGTCGTGGCGCGCGCTCGTCGAACGCTCACGAGTGAAAGAAGGCGGCTAGTTTTCTTTTTCTTTCCCCCTTCGGTCGAGCCGCGGTAGCGGCGGCGCATCATCAATGGAATTCGGCGCCGATTGTGGTGGTGGTGGTGTTGTCGGTCGGGGACGTCGCTGGCCCCGATGACCTTCCGTGCGGCCCGCATGACGACGACGACTAGGATCATCCCGTCGTGGACGCGTTGACCTCGGCAACGTTTCTTGTTGTGCCGCCGCTGCGGCTCTGTTGGCATCGAGTGGAGCCGCCCGAAATGTCGCAGCAGACGACCACCCGGACGAAGAAAGGTACGGAGTAGTAGCTAGCTCGCTTTGCCTGTAGATCCGCTAGGTCGCTTGCACAGGTGTGTGCGCGCCAGCGTTGAAGCGTGGCGAGAGCTTGGGCCACGCCTTGACTGGCCGCGCGACTGGACCAGCGCACGCACGTGCTGATTCACTCGCGCTGGGGCTCTTTCGTGGCGTACGCCGTAGACACGCGGTCGCCACTGAAGCGCCTCACTTGCCCTGACCGCCGGAAGGCGAGAAATGCTGTTTCCAATTGTAGGTCCGTGGTTCAAGACAGCAGTTGATAATTTTCTTTTTACCTTTGCTTTCTTTTTGTGTATATTTAAAGGTGTCGGAGCGATTCTGGAGTTTGAGAGCGGAAAGTTTGAAGTGCCACGTGATCGCGGTGCTACGCGAAGGCCATTTCGACTTTGATTTTTGACCGCCGTGCAACATTATCTTAGCTTTTATGTTGATCGCGGCTGCCTAACGCGAAAGAGATAAACGCTTCGAAAATTAGCCGGTGGTAGCCGATGTGGTTTCCCGGTTTATTTCCCAATAGTCGTCCGTGTAGCGCAAGCTCCCAGTTAAGAGGAATGACAAAAAGGAATCTCACGGGCCGTACGCTGAGTAGGCAACTGCTGTGAACAAGCACCAACTCTTTCGGCTTTCAATCGTAGTTCAGTTCTTTTTTCTGATCTACACACACAGAATCAATACGTCATTGAAGAAAAGCAGGAGCGACTACTAATAGGGAATAAAAAAAAAACTCGCGCGTGCTGAAAGCATTTGCATAAAGAAAGAAAGGAAAAGAAACAAAGGAAAAGCGAGGCTCTTGTAGCACGCATCTCGATTTCGTTATTTTTCGGTGGTCATTTTTGCCGATTTCAACGCATTCGCCAATGCAGATGAAAATGTGCCATCGTTTCCAGTATATTGTCAGTGCCAGAGAATCTGGGCACATTGTGTCGAATTGGGAGTTGCAGTCGGCGCAGTATTTATCTTTTTGTCACATTTTCAGGCGGAAGTGAGCAATATAAGAATAACAGTGACGTTTTCTTGCGACAAACGCCGCTCATAAGGTTATCGAGCCGAAAACGCCTACGAAACTAAGTGAACGAATGAATGAGTGGAATAGTCTGTATGATACGTTGCGAATGTCAGAGCATTCAACAGCCTGTGAACGTCACCAAACAATAGTGCCGTTTAACTGTAATGAAATTACAGCAAATCTAGCGAAAGTTTTACTCGGACCATCTGACGCTCATGTAGCCTCCTGAGACCCCATGTTTATGGCAGTCGACGTCATCTGTTATCCTTATTTCAAGATTGAACCAGGAGCGATAATCTTTTTCAGATATCAGTGCTAACTTGAAGCCCGATGCATGTGTTGCCCCGAACCGATGATTTAACCGCCCTCTCGTTGCGGCATATTGTTAAGGAAATTGATGGCTACTTTGCGCGAGACCATTCTGTATATTATCACCAACCACGAAAAACGCCTGTGAAGTACGTACATCTCTGAAAGCGTTATACTTTCGCTCTACAAATGGCTTGAAATGGCGGTGTTCAGAGCCACGATGAAGAATTAACGCAGTTAAATGCCATGTAGAATAAATTTATCCTTGTGTTTACATGAAAACAGAGGAAGCATTTACCTGATGAAACTTTAGATATGGTCACTTGTCCGCGTGCATGGTTGTGCTTCCTGCCCTGTCATTTGCTACGGCGATGGCTTTTTCTAGTTGGTGAGAGTGCGTTTGACCGTGACTAACCATAAAAGATACTGCGTCGCCAGGCCTTTCTAAATGCTCTTAGAAGAATAGATAATACATATAAAAGTGCTTTGACAACGTTCACCATTACCATTTCAATGGTGTCGCGTTTTTTTTTTTTCATTAAGTATTCAGCCGCATGATTTCTCGCCCACATGAAGAATTCACTACGATGTGTGGTTTAACATCCGAAATGCCCATTCCAGGCTTACATGTACATTCACAAGAAACGTCGGAATCAATATGGCTGCGGGACAACGATCTCCGCTGCTTGCGGCTTTCTTTAATGCGCAGCGAAATGTTACCGTTTAGGCTGGCATCTTTTTTTCCCCCCATTCCTGTACGCAAAAAGGAGTGTAACCCAGGTCCGTGGCTGAGGGCGAACCTGCGACCTTGTGCTCACGTCATCAAAATAACATGCCTGTTCAGTGGACTCGACCGGTGTCGTATGAAAATTTCCTCCTTTTGTTTGAGACGCCCCTTTTAGTTTAATTATAAACGTATACATCAGAGTTTGCGGAGAACGGAACACATATATTAAGGAGAGAAAGGGTGAATGTCGAAGCCTTCAATGAACATTGAAAGTTAACTTTGTGGTGCAGAACATAGAACGCAACGAAATAAGGAAGCATACGATAATGCTCATAGTCTATGTAATATGAAACAATAAAGAGAGAGAGAGAGAAATATAGGAAGGCAGGAATGTTAACTAGCCGTCAATAAAGCTGCAACAATAAAGCAATAGCTACACGAAAGGTAAAGCAACGAGCACTCCATTAAATATACGAAAAAGCAAATGTTCCACCTTAATACCGCACCGAATTAGTACCAAATCCCCAACAATGAGACAGTTAACGGTGTACATGGGACGTATTCTGAAACGTTCGCCGCGGCGAACTTTTCGCACTGGCCACGCCTCCGCCGTAGCGGCGCGCTCTGAATGGCTGCTTTGACAAAACCGGAAATTCAGGTGGCGCAAGTGCATTTCCGGTTTTGTCAAAGCAGCCATTCAGCGCGCGCCGCTACGGCGGAGGCGTGGCCAGTGCGAAAAGTTCGCCGCGGCGAACGTTTCAGAATACGTCCCCATATCACACACGGTGCACCACATTCTGAACTTAGAAACACTTCGACGGTTTCATAGATACTATATCGACGTCGCTAGCATATATACAGTAGGGGCAGAAAGCGGCATAGAGCGTAGCATTAATTTCGGCTTTTCGCTGCAGCGTCAAATCTCACACGTGCTCGAAACTGAGAATGTGGAACGTAGACTAGAACTTGATTCTCGAAACTGTTTGAGCGCAAAGGGCAGAAGGCCCGAATTTCGAGACGAGCTGCGTACGCGTCCATCCGTTTCGTGTTTGGAGATGGCCAGCGTGTCCTCTGAAGTGCCCCTCCGCTCCGTGCTATCAGATGCGGCGAGCGACTTTTGGACGGACGCCCCCGCTTGTCCACAACAGCAAGGTTAATCTCAGCGGTCAGCGATGATAAGCGTGGGACCTCGGCGCTGGCGAAGAGGCTTGTCGATCTGTTGATGCCCGCCTGCAGCTGTGGATAAAGATATTTATTTCTGCTCAAGCTGATTATGGGGATCTCCCAGCTGTCTCTCCGTAAGCCGTACACGCGTTTTTTTTTCTTGTTCTTGTTCATTGCAAACTGGGCGTTTCATAACTTGCCTTAGCTTAATAACTTTTTTTATTAGCTGTATGCAAGGAGATCTTTGTGCCTATTAGACGGCTTGCCTACTGCTACCCTTGTCTTAATTGGTAGGTTAGGTAAAAAACGAAGGGTCAAACAAAGAATAGAGAAAATACTGTAGTGGCAGTAGTTCTAAATTCAGCTCACACTCAACAAAAAACAATTGTTTCCAGTTTGCAAGCGTTCCAGTGTTCATGTTGACGTAAACGCGACGACTCTCGTTGGTTTGATATAGGTGTTGCATCTGATAATCAGGGCCTGTATTCACAAAGAGCTATTGCGCTAGAAACGTTCGTAAAAAATTACAACCAATCCTAATGCTGGATACATTATTATCTAAGATGACGGGCCAATGGCAACTAAAGCTTACGAACAAACAATCTTTGTGAATCAAGTCACAGAGCTACCTGTCACAAAGCAAAACCGATATAGTGCAAGGGGAATTCCTTTCGCTCTATTCTCTTCCTTTCTTATCGTCCAGCACCGGCTCCTTAAATAAATGATGCATGATATTCAATCGCATCTCAACAGACATTATAGCACAGGCAACGAAAACCCAATACAAACACAACAGTATCGTTATAATGATATTTGTGATGGGGTTGATACCGGTGATGACGTGGGCCTAGCGCGGCTTGGACAATACTGCCGAAGCTCGAACAGGAAACGAATTTGAATGCGCGAGTAATGGTCACGTTATTGAATTTATTTCGCGACAATTTTGCGGGAGACTAGGAGTAAAAAATGTTTAAGCTGCTTGAGAGGACCTGGCTACCCTACACGCACCTTAAGCTCCCCCCGCACACGTAAAACCCTGCGCGCACATCAAACCCCCGAATTTGTTAAGGGTTCGTGGGCCAGACGTGTGCGGCAGCCAATAAAAATGAGCAACGTACCACTGGCTAGGGTTGCCAACCGGTGTCAAACTTCTGTTACGAGAATGCCCATAAAGACTACAGAGAATTTGGTCCCGCTGTTCTGATGGATGCGAAGCTCCTTCCGTAAAATGTAGATAGCAGAATATTCGAGCTGCGCATACACATTACATTATGGGGTTTTACGTGCCAAAACCACTTTCTGATTATGAGGCACGCCGTAGTGGAGGACTCCGGAAATTTCGACCAGGCACGTGTCCGGCAGCCAATAAAAAATGAGCAACGTACCACTGGCTAGGGTTGGCGACCGGTGTCAAACTTCTGTTACGAGAATGCGCATAAAGACTACAGAGAATTTGGTCCCGCTGTTCTGATGGATGCGAAGTTCCTTCCGTAAAAATGCAAATAGCAGCATACTCGAGCTGCGCATACACATTACATTATGGGGTTTTACGTGCCCAAACCACTTTCTGATTATGAGGCACGCCGTAGTGGAGGAGTCCGGAAATTTCGACCACCTGGGGTTCCTTAACGTGCACCTATATCTAAGCGCACGGGTGTTTTCGCATTTCGCTCCCATCGAAATGCGGTCGCCGTGGCCGGGATTCGATCCCGCGACCTCGTGCCCAGCAGCCCAACACCATAGCCACTGAGCAAGCTCGAGCTGCGCACAGAATGTACCGTGGAAAAATGGTGATTAATTTACGTTTCGAAATCCGGCATGACACTTATCATTCTTTAGCACCGTCCGACGTGAACAGCGAACACAACATAGAAGTAGGCCGGGGGCCCGTATTTCGTACGCATTCAGTTTCACTTTTGTGACACGTGGGTTACTGTGGAGAGATTAAGGTAAATAAGTGATCATCGGCTGCTCCATTTATCTGTGTGTCTTTTTTTTTCACCGAAAGATAAAGAAACACAAAACCGACAAGGACACATATTGAGTGGACTCTCCGTTGCGTTTCTTTTTTATCTTTATTAGTTTTGATTGTAATTTCTTAACTTATTTACTGCGGTATTATCGTTTGCGTTTCATTTTTCGTTCTTTTCTTATCGTGTGTCACGCTGATCGGCCTATCTGAGCGATATCAGCGGCACGTCGGAGTGAGTGAATAACGCTGCACGAGAGGAAGGAAGGAAGGAAAGAAACTTTACTTCAAAAAGAAAAGTAGGCGAGCGTGGTTGGGCCCTTAGTCCAGGGCTCCACTGGCGCGAGCGGCTTGCTGGGCTTGGTCCAGGAGAGCCATTTGGCTCTCCTTTCCCTCGTCCGCAAGCCATGCCTCCCACTGCGTATTTAACATAAGTGGATGTGCAGTTATGTATGGGCTATTAATACATGAAGGCCTTCCCAGGCACTCCCATGTGATATGTTGTAGAGTGGGTTTATTAGAACACCATGGACAGACGTCCAGAAATCTAGTTGGGTTTATTTTACTGAGTTGATGCAGGTTGGAGAAGCTGTTTGTTTGAACGCGTCGCCAGTCCCTACTCTGCTATCTGTTAAGGGCCTTGTGTGGATGACCGTACTCTCTGCGTTCCTCCCGCTGTTGTAGAAGGAATAGACAGCGAAATGGACCGTTAGATATTAACGCCTCCAGAGACGGAATTCATAAACCTGGCTGGGAATTACGTAACGGTGTTATTCAAACTCCTTTCTTTTCGCGCTTCGCCAATTGTTCGAGGATCGATGAATTGTGAGTGGCGATGGACAAAAGAAAAGCGACAATACCGAGTCAGAGGGATCCTTAGCAAATTCTGGGGTTTTACGTGCCAAAACCGATCACGAGGCACGCCGTTAAGCAGAAGGGGCTGGGTTACGATATAGATAATCCATACATAAATTGAGTTTATTGCGTGCTTTTTTTACATTCAGACGAAGTTAAAATAAACTCAAGTGAGTTTCAATTCATACTGAGTGTAGTCAACGGGATATCATTAGAATTATCATTCTCATTAGAACACAGCATGAGGGAGTAAATAGCACAGGACAGAGCGCGCTGTCCTGTAATCTTTACTCGTTCGTCCTGTGTTGCGCTGTTTCTATTTTTATTATAAAGATGGACCAACCAGCCCCATTGAACACACTGCTAATGGGATGTTAAATTAAACGGTGTTGAATAGTACTGAATGAAGTACTAATTGACTGTGCTCAATATAATTTCAACTCAGTTGCTATTGAGCGCATTCGTTGAAGCTATCTGCTGAAAAACGGCGCTGTTATTTTTACTGCAGAATATTTCTTCAATCGGAGGTTGCAGAGATTCTTTCGACCAGAAAAAGATATTGTTCTGGTTTACGCCGAGTTTTATTATTATTATTATTTCAACATAATACAATGTACAATGTAGTGAAAGCTGTGGTGGCGTGAGCTAACCAGGAAAGCGAGGCCAGTGACGTCCTAGCCTGTCTCTCTTAGTTCCGTGTTTCTTTCAGTTCATCTACTCAACCTAGCCTTTGAGAGAGAAAGAGAAAAAAAATGATATGCGAAATGCAGGGAGATTAACTGGAAGTTAGAACAAGGACGCCCCCACTATATATTACGAAATCACGAAACACTACTATACCTACAACGTAGAGAGTATAGCACGCCACACCGCACGCTCACTCGAGCTCAAGCGGTTACGCTCAGAATGCTACAGACACATTCCCCAAGCAAAACAGACTACACCATCACATGCCTGAGCTCTACGACAAGTCTTATTGCATCTATTGCAATACATCCCTTAACGTATATCTTTTACTCTGGCCGTGCTCGCAAGCTCACATAAATTGCGAACAGGACAGGCGCAACTTTGAGGAAGCAATCCGGAGCGAAGAAGTAGCTCCTCAACTCTGGGCCGTCCAGCAGGTCCACGACGCCGCCAGGAAACTCAACCTCCCGGTTCCGTCGTGGGAGACACCCACTCCATGAGAGCCCAAAGCTCTCGTGGCCTGCAGGACCTCGAATAAAGTTGATTTCCTTCCTTCCTAGTCGTCCAGTTTGCAACCCTGCAGTGGGGAAGGGGCAAGGGCAGACAGAAAGATAAAGAAGAAATATACGCAAAGAGAAAGCGATGAGGATAAATAAAGATCACGCAGAAACTCCTCTGGGAGTTGTCTCTAAGTATGCGTAAGCTTTGCGCCACTTGCTCATCTCCACGCGGCCCAGTGCCATTATCAATGTTACGAAACTTGATTCGGCCAGCACAAACGACAGCGCTGGGGAACTGGTGTGGACGGCGGCACAAGGACCATTGATTACGCAAGCGACATACTGCAGGTGGTGACGCCAGGTGCATCATTACAAGCCGTTATCGCTCTTTGGCGTCTTACCCATACGCGTCGAACCATTGTGAACCGTGACCAAAGGTACTCAGATGGGGGCTTCGCAGGCAGCGCCGCGCAGATGGTACCAGCTTGAAAGCGATCTGTGATAACGACAGAGAGTACGCATTGCTGATAGCTTCGCGCGCTGTGTTCTCGCCACTAACTTAGCGTTGAAGAGAGACGCGCGGATCCGTATCTTAAAAGCAATCTGATAAAGTGGCAGATCGTGGCGTGTGCTCAGAGCTCCGTGAGCTCTGTGTTCACGTGTTCACGTGAGCGCTCACGTCCGTCCGTCCCGACGAGCGGAGACGGACGGTTTTGTCGTTAAGTAAGCATATTAATACTTGCGCATTAAAAAAAAACTACCAACTGGGAGGTCATTCCTGCATCCTTACGTTCTGCTAAAGTGGCACATTGTGGTGTGCGCTGAGAGCTCCGTGAGCGCTGTGTTCACGCTGTGTTCACGTGAGCGCTCACGTCCATCCGTCCCTCCGTCTGTCGGGACGGACGGTTTTCTCGTTGGGTAAGCATACAAATGCTTGCGCATTTAAAATAAACTTCCAACTGTGAGGTAAATCTTGCTTCCTTATGTCCCTCGGTTCTCGTCTTAGAAAAGATGAGATCGCCGTCTGTGCTACCAAGGCTCAATCCACGCTTGCGAGCAGTATAATTTAGCGCACAATAGGCAAGCCAATTTTATTTCTATTGGTCACGTGTAGCAGCTCTCGTTACTAATTGACTGACACTTGGGATGTGCGAAATGTTTCGCACCGAACCGAAGATGAATCGAACGCCAATCAAATGCAGTAAAATCTCTTTGTAGTCAAGTCGTCAGCACCGGAAAGAAAAAAAAAAGCCTTCTCTATATCAGTATATCTTCGCCGTAACCGTAGTTCGCCATCTTGTCATCCTGTAACTACGATAAAAAATTTTGCTGAGCGCAGGTTGTTGGTTCTCTTTCAAAAGACTGCGCGCTCGCTCTTTGTTGATCACGTGCACATTCGCAGGCTTCGATCGTTACATGTACGGATGCTGCCGCCGCGTCTCTCTGGTATAGGAAAGCGTGGTCGCCACCGTGATAAGAATTAAAGGCGCGCACTAGACGACGTATTGTTACTGAAATGGTGCGCTGAAACCACAGTTAGCGCGATCATTCTTTACTCCGTGGTCGTCGGGAAGTCATAGTGTTTCGTACCTGTTGCTTTCTTCTTATATTTTTCGGGACGGCAGAGCAGTTCACAAGGAGACTGACGATTATTTTCGCAACAACCGCTAGTTCGCTATATGCGTGTTCTCCATAACGGGGTACTATGCTGCCGCGGCGGAGACCAATTGGATCGCGTACCGCACACCTTTCAAACATTATCAGAATAACGATCGCCCGTTGTCACCATTACTATAAGACGGCGCCATATCCAACCGCATTCACAACGTTCGCAAATTTCTCTCATTGCATTTTTCACCTTATGAAGTGTTAAATAATAAAGCACAAATGGAGCATTGCGAAAAAAAAAAATGTTCTCTCTCACATACTCAGGAAATTTTCGCAGGGTGCTTGTGAATTGGTCGCGACGTGGTATATATATATGCACCGCTATGCTTAAAAAGACAGCCAGGTTATATATATATATATATATATATATATATATATATATATATATATATATATATATATATATATATATATATATATATATATATATATATATATATATATATATATATATATATATATATATATATACGCGACCTGTGGAGGATATCACAACGCTACTTCATGAGCTGGTCTATTCGAGGCGCTGGACAATACTTGCACAAAGCTTGAGATGCAAAATCTACTAATTATTAAAAATTCACTAATCCGGTTTTTAACTACTTGCATTATGGCTCATATTGCAATTTACAAATTCTAGCCGGGGAGTTCGCAAGGCGGACCCCTACTTGAAACAAATTTTCAAGATGACACCAGTTTCGAGATGTAAATTCCCGATCTCTGCGGAGAAATGCATTGGCATTCCAGTTAATTCGTTAACAAAACGACGTTTCATGCACTGAAGCACACTAGTAACTGGAACGCCAGTGAATTCCTCCGCATAGTTCGGGAATTTACATCTCGGAACGGGTGTCGTCCTGAGAATTCGTTCCAAGTGGATCCGCCTTGCGAAATAAGTCCACTGCTAGAATTTGTAAATTGCAGCTTGGTTCGTAAGATAATTAGATGAATGTTAATTAGTGAGTTCTTGCTAATTAGTCGATTTCGCGTTCCAACTTTTTGTGCAAGTAGTGTGCGCCGCTTCGAATAGACCGGCTCGTGAACTAGAATTGATCTATCTGCCACAGGCAACCTATAAACAAATTTTGCAAGTGTTCGCTGAAACACCCTGTATATGGAACGGTACACGGACGCTGTTGCATTTTTGCCGCAATCGAAATGGCGGCCGCCACGGTCGCAATGACAAATCCACGGCGCCAGCATGGCGCCGGGTCCAAATTTATGTCTTAGCGCGCAACCGTGGAGGACATGAAATATTCGCGTAAACGATTAGAAAAAAAAAAATAAACACTCTTACCTACAAAATGCTGCGTCGGTGCGACCACTTACCCACGTTTGGGTCAAAATAGAACGGCCACACGCCAAAGGTGGAAAGAAAACAAGCGTATAATTGGGGACGTTTAGGGTCCGTCATACGGGACTCTTGTTCACAATGAAGAGCTGGAGCGTCAGAAGGTTCGAGTATTTTTGCTTTGTTTTGTTTTTGCGTTATATAGGTGGAGAAAGTCTTGACAAGATTACGTCGCGTTCGGATTATCGCGTGTAATGTCGAGCGAACCTTAGAAAGACTCTTAAGAGCAGAGGTGAAGATAGACGCTTGTCTGTCCTGATTACGCCAGCAAAATGCCCAGTCAAAGATGTGATTAGTAGACATGTGATCGCCTGCCGAGGCATTCGAGACTGCATTGCCTTTCCTGACGCCATTGTTGTGCTAATGAGTTGCTTGTTTTAAGATTTCCGGTTCCGCCCAGGCAGGACCCGCCACAATTCTCGCGCACGTATTTTGTAGAGTACCCCTGGAAACCTTAAGATTTCCCATTGGTCTTTCACCCGTACGAGTTGTTGTTCTAGTGTTCTTTTTTTTTTTCAGCACGTGAGCGATTTTCACTCCGTGTGTGCGAACTATTCCTGCAAGCGCCTCACGGATTGTCTTCTCGCTTAGGGGACGGCCACATGCATCTGTTTCTCTCTCTTTTTCTTGTTATTATTATTTTGACTCCATTTCACGGTTATCAAATAGTAAGGACTGCAGTCCTCGCGTCCTCAGTAGTTGTGAAGCCTGTAGTCGTTGCTAGACAGGTCCTTTCTGTACCGCGGCTAGCTCTTGCTTGCGCTGTCCAGGGAGATGCGGAATACGCAGGAAAAGCGCGCACTTTCTGCCGACCGCTCTTCCTCTGTGGGTTGGTTACCTATATGCACTGGTTGAAATTTCCCTGGACGGACCTCTTATGAGGACGTCGAGGGTGGCAATCTATCCTTTTTTTTATTTTCGTGTTCCACGGTAAACTATAGATACTCGGTATGAAGAACTTCAAGATGATAAAGGAAATGCAGTGCGCCTTGGTGATGGACCACGCAAAAGCAATCGTCCATGTATCCTATGCGAAAAGTTTCGGAGTAAACTCGTACAAGGCTATCGCAGAACTTTTTCCACGCGTGCCTTTGGGGCCATGTTTGCGCAGGACAGAAGCGGATGCTCATCCATCGTCGTTCCAAACAACTGCTCGTTACTCTTCGTAGAAGACGAAATGCGTGTTATTCAACAAAACAGAAAAGTAGAAGGCGGAATGGGTATTGTGTCCCGCATGACGTGCATTATATACTGCAGCGAAAGGTTACGGAAGGTTAAGATCCAGTTCCTTGCAACAATTGACTGCGAAATCGACTGCGGCGCTAGTAAACATGGACTTTTAAGTGAAAGAAAACCGCTCACCTTGTCGCCGTTGATGGTGAAGTCTCTTGTAAGTTAAGCGAAATGTGCAGAATCATTGACGTAGGAGGAAAGAGAGAGAAGAAAAAGATAAATGAAAGGCAAGGAGGTTAACCAGGACTGAGCCCAGTTGGCTACTCTAAACGAGGGAAGGGGATAGGGGAGGGAAGGATTAAGAGAAGAAGAGAAAGTACACTGTGGATGTCGCTGACGTGGCAACATTTTCTGCTCTATATCCACTCACGGTCACTCAGTCCGTATCACAGATGGTCGCGCAATCTGGTAGCTTTTAAATATCGCAGCGGCGCTTTTGTCACCTTTTGTAGCTGCGATGTGCGAGGCCATGGTCTCAAGATCTTGTTCAAGGTTGACGGTTTTATAGTTAACTCATTTGGAGTTGTGCAGAGGTGATGTCTTTCGTTTTCAAAAGGTGGGCAGAAGTACAGTAGATGTTATATAGTCTCCTCGACACCGAAGACATTGCACTAGGCGCTGTGCGCCATTCCAATCAAACACGGATGTGCATTGGTGAATGCGACGTTCAAGCGTAGGAAGCACATCATTGTTTCATCATTTCGCGGAGGCCCAGATAACAGCCGCAGTTGCATAGATGGGTCGAGGGAGTGCAGTCGATGCTGGGCGAGTTCAGGTGTGTGCCACTTCTCCAGTGTCATACGGTGAGCTAGCTTGCTTAAGTGTTGGGCTGCGTCAGTCCTCGATAAAGGTAAAGGAACGAGCTTTGCCCCTTCGTGTGCTTTCATAGCAGCTTCGTCGGCGTGGTCGTTGCCGAAGATCCCGCAATGACGCGGCAGCCACTGAAACACGACGTCGTGCCATTTCGCGATGATATGATGTTGTGTTTCTCGTATCTTCGACACGAGCTCTTCACAGGACTCGCGACGAAGACCTGGCAAAAGACATTGCAGGGCCGTCTTCTGGTCACAGAATATCGCCCACCGATTAGCCGGTTGGTTGTTAATATAATAACGGCACCTCGGAGGGCAGCAAGCTCCGAACCGGTCGATGTTGCGACGTGAGAAATCTTGTAACTGATGTTTATTGATCATGATGGTACAGCCACTGCGTCGGCGGAGCTGGTCTGAGTGGAAGAGCCATCCGTATATACGTGGACTCGGTCAAAGTAGAAAATGTGCAAACAATCCAGAGCTGCTTGCTTCAAGGCCAAGGCAGGCAGGTCAGTCTTCTTTCTTATTACTGGAACCGTAAGACGCACTTGAGGTTGTTTTAAACACCACAAAGCTGAGGTTGAACGTGCCGAGGGTGTGATGTCCGATGGCAAGGAGGCACCTTACAACAATTTGCAACGTTGGAAAAGGACGTCTGCGGTCGTCGTTCTGGAAGGCAGGCAAGAGAGCTTGATTGCATCCGGAAAACGTGACGAATATGGACCCTAAGTGTGTCGGTCATAATTTAAGTCGTGATTGGATTGTCTTGAACCATTATAACAGTTCCTACTGTTGAGGCGTTCCGCAGAAGGCCGAGGCAAACGCGTATAGTGCCTGTACTTGCACGTTCTGAAGTTCTCGAAAATTTGACTTGCGCATTGTAGCAAACACGTGAGAGCTGTAGCGTAGGTATCCGATATAATGTGCTTGGCACAACTGTAGCGTAAAGCCCACCGACGATCCCCATGTTTTGCTGGCGATGAACTTGAAGACGCGAACAATGGATGTGAGCTTCCTCTTCAAGTGGGCAACCTGAGGGCTCCAAGAGAGGAGGAGGAAATAAAGAGAGAAGGCAGGGATGTTAACAAGAAATGCGTCTGGTTGGCTACCCTACTCTGGGGGACGGGAAAAAGGGAATAGAAAGATAAGTTAGAAAGAGGGAGGGAATGAAAGCCGCGGTGAGCTCGCGCACGCACGCGGAGGTCCTGAGCAAATGAAACTCGACGAGTTCTATTACTCGACGAGTTCTATTCAGCGCTTGTCTGTGGTATTTGTTTCCTTGTGTCCTCGTCTTTTTCGCGCTGTTTCACCTCAGTTCTATGCATGAACCAACTAGCCCTCATCAAGATCTTACTATAGTCGGATACAACTTTAGAAAAAAAGGGGACGTTTACTCCTCCGGGGCGGATGCACACGAGCATCCACCAATGGGCGCGCATTCTGGACCGACGTCATGCGCCGGACAGCCGGTGACTTCGCCGCTTCGGTCATCTGGGCGGGGCCTCCCCTTTTTGTCTAAAGTTGTATCCGACTATAGAGCAAATCCAAGTCGTTCACATAGGCCAGTCGCGCTCAAGAAAGACAAAAGTGCCTTCACAGCTTCGCGGGCCGACGAGGGATGGGGATGGTCTTCAAGGAGCACCTGCACGTACAACGGCCGATCCTCCAGCCGTCGCAGTGCGATAGATAGTGTTTGTCTTTCCGACTGAAATCGATGACAGTGGCACAATAAGTGTTCGATGTTCTTTTCGCCGCCGCAGTCATCGCACGCAGCACATGTCGGTCATTCCAATCAAAGTAGCGTACGCCTTCGTGAAAGCCACTCCCAAGCACAGCCGGTATAGAAGCGATGCACATCCACGTACGTGAGTACGTGGATGTGCGTCCTACCCAGTCGCGCGGCACATGGTGCATAGCCGGATAACTCGTACAGTGCAGAGCATGCGGAGTCTATGCCGCTATGTAGCCTTATGGGGGTGTACCTCGGGCTTGGGAATCTTCGGCACCCCGTAGATTGCGGTTGCCGAACTGTTGTGGCGAGGCAACTTGTAATACCAGTGTTTGCTTTCTTGGTGGTACAAACCTAAAGACTTGCGTGAGGAGCTGGTCACGCGTGCCGTTCTCGCTCGACGAGTTCTATTCGAATACTTTACTATACGTTATACTGGCGTTTTGTACATATATATTGACTCTTGGGGCTTCACTTGTGATTATTGTTCTACGTGCTATTCAAACAAGCGCCGCTGTTTTTTGTCTTTCTCTCTCGGGGCTTCGTACGCACGTGTGTAATTATGTTTAATTCATGCAACGTTTTTCTCTCTTTTTTTGTGTTGTTGTTCGATACCGGGGCGCCGAGCTATTTATTGACTCCCTTGATCGTTCTTGCCATTAGCATTCGTATAGTTTCTTTGCGCTGCCTTGGTGTTCTTTAGTTTGCAGCGACAGCTTTTATGGTCGTCTCACTCCCACGATTGTTTTCATGTCCGGCGCTGTCCGTCATTGGAATGCCTGTGTACTTTGCCCGAATTTTTTAATAAAGGTGTTTCGTAGAATTTGATAAGTTGCACTGCTCACCGCGAGGATTCGAATTCCGGACCCACAGACTTTACCTCTCAGTCATTACGCTGATGCCGCAGCCAAGAATACCGCGCTTGGGCGGTACATTCCTCCGGCTGTCGAGCTTAATGATTTGCTGATGCCTTGCTCTGCAGCGTATTCTCAAACTAGCGCCTAGTGGAAACGCTAGGCGATAAAACGAAGCCAGGGGACTTAAAGTGAAATGCAGGTTAGAAAAGAGGAGCAAGAAAGGAGTCGTGTCTCTTCGCCTTATCCTTGCACCGAGAAACGCCACCTACACGAACGAAGATGACCGGAAAAAACAGAACCATCCCTGACTAAACTTTCCCTCTCGAAAGGAGATTACTGGCGCGCATATCGGCGAACGTTTACTCCGACCGTGATAACGCGCGAAACAGCGCGATACTTACTACGCGCAATATTTTGCCAGCTCTAGCGTCACTGCTTCGCAGTATGATCGAAACCTTTTTCTCCCCTTTAATCCGTACTGCTTTTCCGTGCGAAATGTCATTTCCATTGATCACGCTGTTTTAATATGTGCCTCTACGTTTTGTATTTCCGTCCCCTCCCCCCGCCCCCCATCCCTTCTTTACCCCCTCCCCTGTAACGCTGTGTAGGCGCTGTGGGTAATGAATAAAAAGTAAATAAATAAATAAATAAATAAATAAATAAATAAATAAATGAATGAATGAATAGATAGATAGATAGATAGATAGATAGATAGATAGATAGATAGATAGATAGATAGATAGATAGATAGATAGATAGATAGATAGATAGATAGATAGATAGATAGATAGATAGATAGACAGACAGACAGACAGACAGACAGACGGACAGACGGACGGACGGACGGACGGACGGACGGACGGACGGACAGACAGACAGACAGACAGACAGACAGACAGACAGACAGACAGACAGACAGACAGACAGACAGACAGACAGACAGACAGACAGACAGACAGACAGACAGACAGACAGACAGACAGACAGACAGACAGACAGACAGACAGACAGACAGACAGACAGACAGACAGACAGACAGACAGACAGACAGACAGACAGACAGACAGACAGACAGACAGACAGACAGACAGACAGACAGACAGACAGACAGACAGACAGACAGACAGACAGACAGACAGACAGACAGACAGACAGACAGACAGACAGACAGACAGACAGACAGACAGACAGACAGACAGACAGACAGACAGACAGACAGACAGACAGACAGACAGACAGACAGACAGACAGACAGACAGACAGACAGACAGACAGACAGACAGACAGACAGACAGACAGACAGACAGACAGACAGACAGACAGACAGACAGACAGACAGACAGACAGACAGACAGACAGACAGACAGACAGACAGACAGACAGACAGACAGACAGACAGACAGACGGACGGACGGACGGACGGACGGACGGACGGACGGACGGACGGACGGACGGACGGACGGACGGACGGACGGACGGACGGACGGACGGACGGACGGACGGACGGACGGACGGACGGACGGACGGACGGACGGACGGACGGACGGACGGACGGACGGACGGACGGACGGACGGACGGACGGACGGACGGACGGACGGACGGACTTATAGACGGATATTTTGATACTATATTTGATTTGGTGACTAAATGGGAAAGGACAACGTTCAACTCGTTATATTTCGAGTATTCGGACACTCGTTGCTAACTGACGCGAGCCTAATTCGCTACAGCGAACTGAGCTGGCGAGACGGGAATGTACAGACGAAAACGACTCGGAAGGTGCGCGCGCGCGCTGCTCTTAGAGGCCACGGTAAAGGGAAACCGGACCAAAGCCACCGCTTGCAGCCACACCGCGGCCATCGTGCCGCACACTTGGATTCCCCACGGCGCCTCCGGCCTAGTCACTGCTCCGGCCCCACTGCGCGCGCCCTCGTCCGTTTTTTTTTTTTTTTTTTGCCCGAGAAATGCGCGGCATTTAATCTCGTCCAACGGGTCCTCTCGCCCGCGGCCTTACGCAACAAGCGCACTGCGCGACTGCGTCGCCACTCGCCGCGCCTCCCGCTCTCTCTCTCTCTCTCTCTGTTCGGAACGGTGGTTCGTCCGTGCGCCCGGATCGCGCGGTGTTTCCATGCGCGCATCTCATTAATACGGTACGTGTATAACTATACCCCGTCTGCGGCCCCGCCCGCGCGGGTTTCACGATATTTGTGCGGCACCGGAGCAAAATGAAAGAGACAAAAATTATGGACAAATCACCGACAATGATCGTCGATGTAAACGAATAGCCGCGAACGCTTTTATAGAATGCTGTTCGCTTTGTTAAACGAGCGATGCGCTTGAAGACGCGTATATGTGTTGCATTTTAGG
The DNA here is from genome assembly GCF_038994185.2 of Dermacentor albipictus. Classification (NCBI taxonomy): domain Eukaryota; kingdom Metazoa; phylum Arthropoda; class Arachnida; order Ixodida; family Ixodidae; genus Dermacentor; species Dermacentor albipictus. Next base: position 115,933,967 of record NC_091825.1, on the reverse strand, counting down.
ATGTTTAGGTATATGTAACTTTGATTCTTTCATTGTACAATTCCGTATGTAGTGAACAGAGCCCTTAACCAACGCACCTGTGTCGATAGAGTATATAGACCTAGCGCTCCACCACAACATCGGGACCACAACAAGCAAGCTCTCGCGCGAGACACGGGCATGATCGTCTGTTTTAAAGGCGTTCGGCGACGTACGCTTCCCACAGCATGGTTGCGCAAGACCGCGTGCCCTTTGCACGCGCACCTTCGTATATCGGGGCTTAACTTTCAGCCGGCACCCACCACCACGACAACGGGCGACAGAGCCAACGAAAAGCTATACTCGCTTTTAAACATAGCCCAGCACTGGGTTCGCCGTGTCCGCTCGCCCTTATGGTTGTGCGTTGCTGTCGCCATCGTCGTGCAATGCTGTCCTCGTCTTAACACGTCCCTATCCTCACCTTCAACTTCGCCATGTGACTCAAAAAAAAGGGGGGGGGGAGAGAATTTGCCTATATACCTGTGAGGGTCGAATTCATGCTCCCCTCATCATGCGACAGTGTGAAATTGGAAGCCGGGCGCTCTATAACCACTGCGATATTGCGCACGCTTTGGGAGCTTGGCAATTTGTCCGGCGTTTCACGTAGCACCGGGAACCGCATAGTACCGGTATGGTCGCTCGGAGTGGCGGGAGTGCGTGCTTGTAGGTATATATTTCAGTGAACACAGCAGATGATTGCTGTGTGGCGGATGGAGCCGACGTCGTGTGTGTTGCAAGTTTGTGAAATGCGAAGAGGACACGCGGTATCCGTTGTGTGTTCCGAGTTGAAAGGGTGGCATAGGGAAATCAAAGGTGAACTTGTAAACTTTGCTATATGCGTATGCACCTAAGGCCCTCCTTTACTTCTACTAGATAGATGAGATTGAGATTCCAAATCAAATCAAATCGAATCAAACTTTGTTGTCATTCTGGTAAGGCACGGAAAGAAGGAGTGTGAAGAAGAATAAAAAAAAGAAGCTGTTTTAAAACAGCTTCACTTATTCACAGCCCCGCAACGATGACGAAGCGGTAACAGCACTTCAAGTTAAAAAAAGAAAAGCAACGCATCGATAGCGTATTACAACAAGGTGTATTGCACGCTGGAAAAGGAGAAACATACAGGTAACACTAAGTTACAAAATATTTGGGAGTCAAAACATTACAATTGGTGTAATGACACGGAATCGGGGTGTCAATGACGGTGGCGAACATTCAAGGGGCAGCAGCATTCACCGCTCCTGCTGTAGCAAATTGCACGTTCAGGCGATTAGAAGAGGCCCATGGGCGGGAAAGCGACGAAGTTTAATAAGTTAAAGCGCACATTTCAAGTTGAAGTGCATGTTGAGGGAAATTGTGGAGTGAGTGCTCGTCGGCGGTTCGTTTGAATGGCATCGAAAAAGTTAACGTCGCTGTTTAACGCTCGGTAAGAAGGGCCGAACAATCTAAATGACATGGTGTTATGGTGTCATCGCTGTTGTGGCAGACATTCAAGGCGTGGCAGCGGTCATTGACCCTGCAGTAGCGAATCACATGGTCAGGCGAGTCTTAGTGACTGCCCCTCCCTTTACAAAGCATACGCCAAATTTCCAGGATGAATAAAGCACATAAACGAACGAGGCTCCTGGCCAAAATGCCCCGCTAGCTGCCGCCATTGCTGAGAACGAGGTCGCGGGCTCGACTCCCGACAGCGGCAGCTGCATTTCTATGGGAGCGAAACGAGCAAAAAGGAAATGCTCGTGTACTTAGATTTGGATTCACGTTTGGTGGTCAAAATTAACCCGGATTCCTCCACTATACGGCGTCCCTCATGATCAGCTTTTCGGTATCGGGACAATAAAGGGTACCGTGTTTAATTTTTCAGTGACCGTATATTTGTCGTATACATTACGGATAACGGTCAACAGCGACAGATACAATAGTTTATGGGAACGTTCTTACGTTGAAAAATTCTTAATAAATGCAAATGAAGCTCTCTTAAACGTACATATGAGCCGAGCTGAGGTCGATGTAGAAGTTGAAAAAAAAACAATCTACTGAAATGCACTATGTCTTTGTCCTGCCACAGTCATTCTCTCTTATGGCGGGTGAAGCATAAGGAACGTGTAAGAAACTAGTCTAAAACTGTGACACCGCTGATGTCGAGCTCGTGAGTTACAGAATAGGCATTGTTCTTTATGCACTGCATGCAGAATTACCGTAAGCGCGTTCTTCTTATCAACATGGCTTATTCTACATCGTCCCGTTTCCTGTGTCTTCATGGTGGTGCTCTTAATCCTAGTTGCGCATTCTAAAGATATTGATAAAAAAGAAGATTGCCTAGACCTACACCAACCAAGCATCGGTGAAGGAAGAAACGGTAACAATAATAAAAATTGTGCATTCATAAACAGTACAGGTGGTTTGGAACTGTTAGAGATATTGCTGCGTTCTACTGAACGCGTAATTGCTAGGAAATTATTACATTGAGATGTCTTTTCTTTCTTCTTTTTTCTTATATTTCGTTTTCATTGAACCGAGGCCTGTCTTTGCTTTTTGTTTCAATTCCCAGTTTCTTTATGGTATATTTAATATGTCTTTCCGATATGACTGCGGCATGTTTATTTACCGCGCCTTGCATAAGCGTCGACAGTAACGGGAGGCGAGCCGAACACCTCGATTCCCACACTGTAACTATTCGAAAGCGTTACGGAGCAGATGCGCAATCTGACAATACCAGCGCTACCACTATGAATGACGTCGATGACGTATCGGTGTCTCCCCCAAGCGAAAAGACAACGAGCCACAAACAGCAGTCGCGCCTGGCTCTGAACGGCTAGATTACAGCCTCGGGAAGCAAAGCACCAGGAACGAAGGATCCGGCGCATCCGGCGCGTTTCATCCTCCTCGCTTCGCCTGCTTCATACAAACCCCCGGCAACAGTTTGCCGACACTCGCTGTCCACAAGGGCGACCGACGAACTCGCCGAGAAAGGCAACACGTTTACGCCCAATGGATTGCGTCTAAATCGAGCATACGGTCCTCGCGCCGCTTCTATTACGGCACAGCCGTTGCTTGTGTAACGCAATCGCACCGCAGTTCGCGAGCCCCTCGCTCCGCCGCACCCTCGCCCACCATCGCTAACCTTTCTTCTGAACCCTCCCTCCCCTCCCCTCCTTTCTACCGTCCTTCTCCTTCTACTGCCAAGCCCTCCTTAAAACCGCGTGTTACGTTTGCGCACCCTCGCCCACTATCGCTAACCTTTCTTCTTAACCCTCCCTCCTCCTCCCTCCCTTCCACCGTCCTTCTCCTGCCAAGCCCTCCTTAAAACCGCGTGTTACGTTTCCTCGGCTTCCCCGTGCAGGCGTCTTGCTCTTCTTGCTATGCGCTCGCGTGCCCGCCGCGGTCGCATGGAGGCTCCTCGGTTCGGAAGACGCGTGCGCCATTCCTTGCCGAAAGTCACCGCCCTCCCCCCCCCCCCCCCCCCCTCATACCATTGCATTTTTCTCTCTCGGCGCCGGCCGCGGAATTTCTTCTCGGGGGGGAGGGGGGGGGGGCTTGTTCGGGGTCCCGGTGCATGCCGACGTCCCGCCACCACCACGCGCGCGGGGGCCTGCGCTCATTTATCGCTTCGGCGGATCGCGAGAGACGCGTGCTCGGTCACCGCAATGCCGCAAACAACCGTCGGCTTATATGCGCCCGCTGTGCATTTTATTTCTTTTTTTACGAAAACACTAAACGGGCGCCAAAGAGAGGTATACCGCCAAAAGCGCCTGAACTGAGCTTGTTGGTATACGGCTTTATAGTGGAGATAGATAGATAGATAGATAGATAGATAGATAGATAGATAGATAGATAGATAGATAGATAGATAGATAGATAGATAGATAGATAGATAGATAGATAGATAGATAGATAGATAGATAGAGAGAGAGAGAGAGAGAGAGAGAGAGGGTACATTAACGAATTCAGCACTAACTGTCACTCTAAGGAAAGTTTTGCGCTCTTTGAGACTTATACCTCGTCCCCAAACGGTCGCCAAGCCTCCGTTGCTTTCGTCTTCTTTGTTTCAAAACTCTGCGCATGCTACTTTCCTGTCAAGAATGCTACGTTATGCTGACACTCGCATTTCGTTCGTGACATGAAAGTATGGGCCGCATAGTGTTTAAGTAAAGAAAGGCACGCAAGACGATGACGGGAAACCGAAAGAGTGCAACGTTTCGTTTGTAGCAACCGAAGCGTTTGTAGTGCGACCACAATATTATTAAATATTAATTACTACATCTGTTCAAATAGGTGTTAGCGCCTGCAGAATGCGTCGGTTACTCCCTTTCCCTTAATGGACAGATAAGCACCAGACTATCCGAATGGTAGAAGCAAGGAACAACGTAAAATAATGAAGTGGCAACAGTTCTAGAGTCGAGCTATACACACACATCATATATAGACAAGAACAAGCGTTTCTGAGCAGTTCGCAAAAACGAATGTTCTTGTGGTCCACAACATAGTCGCGACGGGAAGTCTGTCGTTTCTCCTGTTCACTCCTTTGTGTCTAGTTTATCGCGCTGTTTATCTTTCATGAAGCTAAAAAAAACAGCAAGTCGCTGGGGACTATAGAGTGTTCTATATCAGAAGGCCATACCTGCTTTTTGTCTGACAGTTGAAATAAAATAGTATTAAGTGATCGGGAGCTAACGGGGCAAAATTAAACCTCAAGTTCTCTTTCTTTCGCGCCTAAGGCCCGAAGATGGCCAGGTCGTGACGTTACGTACCTTGACGTCACAGATTGCGCGATGCATGTACTTTCGCTTCGTAGATAATAGCGCAGCTTTCGTGCAGTGGAAACTGCGCAGCAGTTGCTGCCATGTCGAGTCGTATGCTGGAACGAGAGATATTAGACGGGAAATACAGGGAGGTATCCTAGAGAAACCGCGCTTGACGTTGAACTGCAATTCAAGAGAATATCTACTGAATGCAACAAAAACTCAATAGAAACGATACAGGATCTCTATAACGGCTTTTGTTAACCGGAAAGGATGCTTTGATACGACAAAAAGGTCGCAGTGAGGTTTTCCTATTTTTCTTTCTTTCTTTTTATGACAAATAATTGACTAGACTGAAGCAGACGCTGTCCAAATTTATGACGTCATGTTGAGGCTTAATAAGCGACGTTACTTGTTCGACCCCTCCTGACGACTAAGCAACTTGTGTTCCGTACGTTTAGTGTATCAGTCTAGCATATCCTATAGCATTGGCCTCAAGGGTCCCGTTATGTGACGCTCTGACCATTTATCTTCTTTGGCTCTTTCCCAAGCTTTGCACGAACGACTGTCCGGCCGAGTTGAACGGCGCCGATCCCGGAGGCAGTTCAAGTGGCGACTTTAGCGTTGCCGATCCCAAAGCCCGATATGTGCCCTCGCAAGTGTTTTAAAGTCTGTTCGATTCGCCCGCACCACTCTGAACCCATTCACGGCGGTGCATGCGAAGTTTGGAAATTGTGCAGGTCGACCTGTGTAGTTCAGGCACAACGCGACACCGAAACGACCGGCAAGCTATAGCTTCCCGGTCGCGATCTCAATCCATATTGCTGGACTCAACAGTAATCCCCTGATGGCTTCCGCTCAATTTTCTTTCACTTTCACTTTCTATTTCGTTTCTATTTCTAATGGGCATACAAGCGTATATACATAACCCTGCGTGCGTCTCCATTTTAATTATGCTATTGCTACTTCCATTTCTTCACAACCTTATCGCATTCTAACTCCTCAATACGCCAAAGCTACTCATGAGCTATTTATTTGTTCCAAGTATTTCGCAGGCCTCTGTTTGAAGCATCGGGCAACGGGGGGTAACGATACAAGAATAGTGTAACGCAGCAATGGTAAAATGATTTAGACAGATTATCAAAACATATCACAGATACCGACATTAGTCATACGTACGTGCTATAATTTATGATTAAATCTGGCCGCAGCTGGTACGTTTACCTGGTACGTTTACCTGGTGAGTGCTGGTGTATACCGTGGCGACGACATGTCATGCTGCTCACATGACACATCGCCTCTCGCTTCAGACAAAGTAGCTTAATGTGCCGTGGTAACAAAACGTGCGTTTGGAAACCAACAAACGAACAAACAAAATTAAGAAGCGAAATAAAGCGCACCGATGCTGCATGATATCGCGAAAGGAAACCGCATAGTCTGAAGCGTGGGGACAATATTGTTACGGAGTGACGGTGCAACGCAGGCGACTGTCGGAATTGATTAAGACGGCATTCTGTCCGCGCGAGCTATCCGCCATTCATTCTGCCCGTGCACTTGCATAAGTGGCCTGTAAATAGCCTTGAATACATTTCTCTTTATCTTCCACCTCGATCACGCGCCCTGTAAAAGATATACAACGCGCAGAGACGGCCGGCAAGCAACGTGTATTTATCGAAAGCGTAAATTCATTACGTCGCCGCCTACACATTTGGTGACAGCCGACGACAGCGCGACATTTCTTTTCGTTAACTCTTTCATACTCCAACTACGGCCGCATACGGAACGACCGACTCTCGTAACTCCATCAGCAAGGAGTCCGGTAAGCGTCGGACTCTCCGCGACGTCTCTCTTCATCCGGACGCTGGTATGCACTAGAGTATTAATGCAGCGCCTGGTTCATGAGTCTCCATAAAATTCGCTCTGACTTCATCTACACGCACAAACACATGCACAAACGCACACCGTGCCCGCGCGATCTTTCCAAATGATAACAGATTGCCTCACGCTTGTCAGTGGCCTTGCCGACGCCCAACTGCTGCGCGTACCGTATTCTCGCCGTTTCACGTCGCTTCTCGCGTATACGCGCCCGAGCCTATAGTGCGTGACGTCGCAGGGAAGCGCTAGTCCGTGAAAGATGGAGCGCAGTATATAGACGGCAGGCTTGGCAGGACCGCTCGTGCGGCTTCGAACGCATATAAGGACACACACACATACAGACGGCGTCGAGAACCCCTGTTCCGCTTCTGTTGGCTCTGCTTTTGTCTGGGCTCGCAGTATACGCTCGTCCCATAAGAGCGTAGAGGAAGGGAGGGGGTGGGGTGCAATGCGCTAATGCACGAACCGAAGCGTCTTCGCACAGACTCACGGCGTTGGAGTCGCGCTCGGCACCTGATATATGCGGCGCCGCGACTTGGGGGAATCCCGAGGTTTTCTGCCCGAAAGGAAGCTCCGAAGCGGGCGGCTGCGGGCGCAGCGTGGCGACCGCATTTAGCGACTCCCTCTGCCGTCGCTCTTCACGTCGCCCGTGCCACACGTATAAGCTGCAAGAAACTCGGGAGCATATAGGTATAGAGAGAAAGACGTGGGGGGGGGGGGCGGCAGAAAACGAGCAAACCGACGAGTCATACATCAAGTCGGTCACAAGACGGCGAGCGGACGGCTTGCGCTAGCGCTCCTCTAGCTGTGCCGTGCCGCGCCCTCTATACCCTCTCCGCGAGCGGACGGCTTGCGCTAGCGCTCTTCTAGCCGTACCGTGAGCGCCCTCGCCCTCTACCCTTCACTGCGAACTCGCCTTCCCTATATGCGCGTGGATTGCGGAGAGGAGACAAAGGCCTCGTTTAACCGCGTCGGTGCCTGCCTGCTATACGCGCGCCCACCCTTCCCTCTCCCCTCCCTAATGATGCGTTCCGTTGTCGGGACGCAGGGATGCGCTCGCCGGCTCCGTGTGAGCGCGCGCCGCACAATCGTTCCGTTCTCGCGTAGTTCTCGCGCGGAATTCGGATGCGGCCGAGATATAAGCGAGCCTCGGCGCCGAAGGCGCAGAACGGGCGTTCTTCTCGCTCGTGTTTTTTTTTTTTACTTTCTGCCTTTCGCCCGCTGTCCCCCCTTGCCCGAGTTTGTTGGCTGCTTGGAGTCTAAACATAACCGCGCAACCTACATTTGAGACGCCGGCCCTTAAGGTGTATTGTTAGAGGAGGATATAGATGTTTGTTCAGGAAGACGAAACTGAAGAGCGTCGCTGACTCCGCCGACGTAGCGTGTGTGGTGAATACTGTGGAGAGAGACTGAGCGCCATCTGAGTATCCTCAGAACGACAGAAAGCTGAGCCAGTTGGTAAGGATTCATTATGCGAAAATGAAGTGAGGCGTGCAGACAGGACACAAGAGGAGAGAAGTGGACAACACTTCTCTACTCCACATCTCTACTCCATTTCTCTGCTCTTGTGTCCTGTCTGCACGCCTCACTTCTTTTTTGCATAATGAGTATCCTCAGTATCCTCAGATGGTGCCGAGTGACGGAAGCGGCTATTTGGCCTCCTTCTTGGATTACTTTTGCGGAACATAAAAAAAAAATTTGCTACAACATAGCATTTTCATTTTCTACGGAGCTTCTGCTGTTGTTTATTTCGATATTTTTCTTGGCATTTACTTCTTATCCCATTCTCGACGTGGTTGTGAAAACGTGAACATTTAATTTCAGTTTTGCTTGTCTCTCTAACATCTCCAAGGCCTCACTGGTGTTATTATAGTTCGTTAAAGGGGGTGGAAGACACTATATTCAAAACTTAGGGAGAAGAATCGGGAGGTCCAAGCGGGACGATTTCTTGTTAGCTGCAACCATATACGAAGAAGATATACAATTAAGCTATATAAAGCACCGAGAAAACTAATTGTGTTTAATTGTAGCATGGAAACAATAAAGAAAAGTAAGTGTACAAAAAGCCAACTTGCCGCAGGTGTGAGTTCAACCCGCATCTTCCGCATTACGCGTGCAGTGCCTTTACGAAATAAGCTACCGTGGTGGCCATTACGCATTTACCGGCCCTTTCATTGGTATTTGCGTAAAGATTAGCCGTGGGTGTGTTAATCAGCGCCCCCAAATGGCTTTGGCGGCGGATGTGGAAGATGATGCTAGCCGCAGGCTTCACGTGATATACGTTACATGCACTGATATGCAAAAAAATTTGCAGTCCAGAAAAAAAATCCCAGATATTTTCTCACAGCGTCAAATTAAAGTTCACATTTGTAAATTTGCGCTCACGTCGCTTTGACCGCGGCGCGCGCATACCCTCGAACCTTGTGCAACATTTTCAATTGTTGCGCCTTTCGACGTTGATTCTTTCAGGGTTTTTTTTTACATTCTTTGACGGTTTTTCTTTTTCGTATTAACAACTTCGGCAAAATGAGCTAAGAGAAAGTGGCAGCACAGTACCAAACAAAGGTCCCGGGAAACTGAAGGTGAAGCTTATACGAAAGAGGAAGATGCTAACACCATGGTTGTTCACCATGGTGTCAGCACCGTGGTAATACCATGGTTATTGAATGTACCCAAGGAGGCGGAGACGCCGAGCGTCGTGGTGCTGGAGTAGGACCAACGAGAGAGAGAAAATTTCAATGCGAGAAGAGCAGAGAGGTCGGCGCTCCCGAGGACCTGTCTATCTGGCCTGCTACTCTACACAGGGGAGAAGGGAGAGAGGGACGAAGAGGGAGAGAGATGGGATGAGGATGGTAGTGTACAGTGAACTAGAAACACGTGCGATATACGTATATGTTCTGCGCATGCACACACACCACCCACGACCAACGATTGCTCTAATGAGCAAGGAGCCCAATCCGCAAAGCAATGCGTTCGTGAGTGCTGTTTGACATCGGCCGACTGCCTTCGCTAATAATATCACCGGCTCTTATGAACAGGCTTAGCGTTACAACCATTTTTCTAAATCCTGGCACAGATTCCTTCCTTCTTTGCCTTTTCTCGCGGTTGATTGTGTTGCTTGTCGTTGATTACGGCTTTGTGTTTTGCTTTTATAGCTAAGATGATCGCTGGGAAACATGCGGCGGACTAACAGCAACAACAAATTTCTATCTCTTCTTTTCTATAAGTTCTTCTTGCCCTGAAATCCCTCATTCCCTCATCTATATAGACAATTGACTGCGGAATTGCAAGAAGTCCGTTCCAAGGCGGACGGTCCGTATGCATTCAAGGCAGATTGCAAAGAACTGAGCGTGTTGACGAAAAGACGCCTGTACTGACATCTTGCAGAACACCCAGTGACGGGCGTATAAACCGGAGGTTTCCTATAAACGGGTGCTCACTAAGCCGTTTCGGACGTCCCGCAACCTTCGGCAAGAATGGCAAAAAAAAAAAAAAAGCGGGGCGTGGTCGTGACGGTGTGTGACTGCACCCGTGAACGTACTACGTTACGTGCGACGCTCATACAGACGGAGAAAAAAAACGGAAGAAAAAAAAAAGAGAGCGTCCCGAATGTTGATTTTCTGCGTCCAAGACGCGAAAAAGAGGACCCCTGTGCGGAAAGAAAAAAAGGGCAATGAGACGGAGAAAGGCTGCATCTCGTGCTCGCGCCAGAGAGTACAGGTGCTCCCCAGATGGGAGGAAAGAAAGCCGGGCTGCGCGACATGGTCCCTTTGTGGCCCGCCGGAAGAGGGGAAAGAAAAAAAATCCGGAAGCGGAACGAGCGAAGGGCCACTTCCTCTGTTCGCGTTCGCGGTCAATGCTGCTCAAAAAAAGAAGGAAAAGAAGAAAAGAAAAAAAAACGTACCTTGTGGCACACTTTTGCGCTCAATGCTCATCGCGCAGGGCTCTTCCGCGATCGACATCATGGGTGCAGTCGGATGCCTGGCAGTGTGTGGCCGCGGAGGTTTCCCATATTAGTTCTTCAGGAGCCAGTCGGCAATTCGCGTTTTAACCTTGACAGGTTCGAGTGTGAGGAGTGCACCGTCTTGAAGGAGTATTCGATTGCAAAAAAATCACGCGCGATATTCAAGTGCGCTTCGACTCAAAATTTGTTTTGAGGACAACAACGTGTTACCAGAAGGACAACGTAACTTCTTCTTGGATTGTATCGCGAAGTGACACAGACAGAGACTAGAAGCAGTCAGGACGAGTGCTTCTAGTCTCTGTCGCTTCGCGCTACAATCCAAGGATATGTTAGCGTACCAACTCGCCCAACTTTCTATCGCTTTGCATTAACAGAACTTCTATAACTGCTTCTGTAAGGGCTGGCTATATGGAGTTGAGGTCAGAATCGAATGACAATGTATCCGCTGCTCTTACTGTGATTGTATCGCGTGTACGGCTCTGAAATCAGGGCCCGTGTTCAGAACAAAGCTCATACGCTGAAAGATTTCCTAAGAGAATATATCGACCAATCCTGGAGCTGGACATATCATTAGCCGAGGCGACCGGCCAATGGCATAGAATACTTGCGAACGAAAAAGAGAGAGACACATGAAGGCAAAGGAATTGATGGCTGGCGTTTTACGTGGCACAACCACGTTTTGATTATGAGGCACGTCGTAGTGGGGGACTCCCGATTAATTCTGACCACCAGGGGATATTTAACGTGTCCCCAATGCGCGGGACAGGGGCGTTTTTTTTTTTGCATTTCGCCGCCGTCGAAATGCGGCTGCAGCGAGCGGGATTTGATCCCGCGACCTCGTGCTTAGCAGCGAAACACCATAGCCGCTAATTAACCCACCGCGGCGGGTGAAGGCAAAGAAAACACAGGGAGGTTGACCAGAGGATATCTGCAGTTGGCTACCCTGCACCGGGAAGGGGGAAAGGGGTGCGAAAGATGAGAGAAAGAAAAAAGAAAGATAGGAAAACAGTACATAACTGTCTCTGTGGTCGCCGTCACGCAGTCTCCGAAGGCGTTACATAGTCATGCACAGTGTCAACGTCCCACTAATACATTCTACGTCTCAGAGTACACATTCACAACTTGTCGTACTGTCCGCGATATCTCTTAAATAACGCAGCAGCGCATTTATAGTGGCTCGCGCTGGTGTTCGTGTAGGCCAGTTTCCCCCAAAATTTAATTTCGAATCTTTATGAGAAAGTGCCCAGGTAACGAGATGTCAATATTTTTGTCCTACCTACGTTTCCTCGACAAACGCATCTGTGTACATTAGCGCAAGTTCGAGATTACATTTTCTTAGGCAATATTTTTGGACGGTAAGCTCTACTGTAAATTAGCGCACCCAAAATTTTCGTCTGGGAAGGCTCTGAAGTTATAGGGAAAAAAATGAGGATTGGTTTTGAAAGGCGATACTATATATCCTACACGGCGAGTAGCATTGTCCTGCCTGTGCGGTTATGTAAATACTTTAGTTTCCCAATAGTTTCTTCGAATGGGTACCTTTCCCTCGCCCTCCCGGTCGGTGCGCCTCTGCTTCTTTGTCAAACTTCCCGCAACCTAGCGGGTGAAAAACGTCAGCACTCTGTAAGCATCGTTACGTTAGATTCCTATCCACTTCTTACCACCCATCGCGTCGAGTTGGTCGATATTGCCGACAAAAATATTGGCGTGGCGTTACACCAGCGAATGACATTCGGTGACAGCCATGTAAAACAAAAACAAAAGCATGAGAAAAGAATGCGCGCGACGGCGTCGGTAAGCTTGTCGAACACCAAGCCACATTATACATAACCTGCGATCGCCAGCCACCGACGTCATTCAAGGTGCAAGTGGTCTCGGGAACGTTGTAGCTGGTAAACTTAAAGGGACACTAAAGTGAAAAATGATTTCTTCTGCATCAGTAAATTACCGTTCTACAACACCAAAAACACCACTCTTACAACGATAAGACGTTTGGTGAGCCAGAAAAAGCGCAAGAACGAAATACGGGTGGCGACACCTACTTGAGTTCCCGCACCTGGGGGCTGTGACGTCATGTATTTTGATGGCATCTTCTAGGGCCTACTAATTATATGTAGCGGTACAGATTGACTACATTGTGTTCTAAAGGAACCAAATATTAAACATGGCAAGTTTCGGGAACCTTTATTCAGCCAACGCCGCCCAAATGCGAAAACATACTTTGGAATTCCTGACGTCAGGCTGACGTAGCGGCGCTGGGGTTTCGGCGCGAAATTCAAATACTGATACTTGGACCTTCATTTTCTCATCTAATAATCAAAGTATTTTTTTTTTAAATGACTGCCTCCAGGGTTCTCAAACAATGTTCCATTAGTCTAAACTGATTTATTGTTTACCTTTAGTGTCCCTTTAATATTGCCGTCGTTAAACGCGGTTAAACCAAGTTTGTCGAGCGCTAGCATGGTTTTGCTTGCTCTGGGAATGGGCGCAGACGCTGCTCCGTGCGGCAGCAGCAGCGAGCGAATTGACCTTCATGCTGCGTCTCGCTTCAACGCGAACTAAGCATCGGAAGCACAAAGGCATACGCTAAGCTACCAGCACTTTACGCACTTTGTCCACATCGCAGATAGCTTTCAAGATGTGGACGTCGGCGCGGCGTACGCATCAGCCACCGGTATAGTGGTAGGCTAAGTCCCAGTTTGACCTTGGCTGAGGTGTTGAAGGTCACATTTACGAAACCAGGCGTTTTCTGGCTTTGTAACTGGAGTAGAAGGGCTATCGCTCTAAAAATGGTGATTTAGTTCTCTCCTGGAGTTAATGACCAAAGACTCTTCCAAGCTGTTAATGGCACATCGCTAAACAAAATTTTATCAGAGGTTTTTCAGCTCTAGAGTCGTGTCTAATCTCCCCACGAGAGGGGCAGTACTTGGCATGCTCGTATGAGTGGCATGGGCTTCCTTACCATGCACCAAAATCTTTGTTTGCGCAAGTGTCTTTTTTTTTGCGCTACGTCACAATGCGATCGTCGCGATACGTAACCAAACCCGCAACCTCGCACTTGCCAGGAAGTTACGTTACTGTTAACGTGTTTAAGAGTTACGTTACATAACTGTTAAAGTTACGGCGAATTGCTGTTGGCTTTTGTTACTTTCGCCTGATATTCTGTTGAGATGTTATGAAACGATAACTTTTGCGAGGGCCATGCTTAGCCGCAAATAAACCAAACCTTCTATAGCTTCTAGGCAGTCCTGTCACTAAACGCTTCCACCGCTCAGATTTAACCGGAGTGAACGCGAAAGAGAGAATGTTATGATCATGCTCCATTATTAGAGGCGTGAGGGACTCTTAGCGCCGCCAACGCGGAAATGAACGGCCCCATAAGTACGTGACCCGTTCTTGCCGAGCATTGCGACCGTGCAGCTAAACAACCCGGATCCCTGCTTCTTGTTTCGCGAACGGCTAGACGAAGCCGTTGAAGCGTCTCGCTCTAAGAAGCCCTATACACGCTATACAGTATATAGGAGGCGATTACTCGAGGACGGTGAAGTAAATAACCAAAAGAAAAAGGAAGGGGGGGTGGGGCGCAAATTCGCACAGCGGGCTAGATTTTCCAGAGGAGAACCTGACGCCTACAACACTTTCTCTTTCCTTTCTTTTTAACACCACTTCATGCCCAGTTGAAAAACACAACAGGAAATTTTCACAGTCTGTCGTATTTTGGGACGTTGTTTCTGTAGTTCTGTTGCCTGTAGTTCTGTTGCCTGTAGTTCTGTTGCCTGTAGTTCTGTTGCCTGTAGTTCTGTTGCCTGTAGTAGAAAGTTCTGTAGTTCTTGATCAATATTTAATTAAAAATTGACAGAGACCTCCTTAAGGCTATGTAAATTTGTTAATACAAAAAAGAAAAATATAAAAGTAAAAAAAATTGAAAAAAAACCGTCCCCTCCGAGGATTCGAACTTGCGACCTCACGATTCCGAGCCCGGCATCTTACCACTGCACCACCCCTGACATGCTTTTCCAGTGTACCTTTTGGCCATGTGAATAGTACGACGTGCTGATGCGCTGATGTTTACATTTGCATTTTAAGAGCCAAGATCCGCTATCACTCCACCGCGTCAAGTGCCGCATCTCTAGAAGAGCAAGAGTGTTCGTACCATCGACAGGTACATCGTGGAGTGCTTGAACATCGATACTGATGTACGATATCCATATTAAATAAGAAATTCAGAAATAGACAACGTTGACTTTTAGGGTTATTACTGCTACTTTCGACAGTTGTCTTTCGTTCTTTACACTTTTGAGCGCGCATATAATTCGTGTGTTCAATGCAAAATAGCTACATAAACATCCGTGGATGCGAGTTCCTTCTGACAGCATACCGGCTTCTCACGGCAGCACTGTACCAGATTAATGAAACCCGAGCGAGACAGCTTTTCACGCAACTTAGTGGAAGAACCCAAATCTTGTTTTGCGCTTCGCATAAGCTTGTGAAATATTCCTTGTAAATTAAGTAATGTGTCAGTGTAACAGCACATGTAAGTCCACAGGCCTGTGTGCCACATCTTACCAAAAACAAGAAAACAAAACGGATACGCAGCCATTCCCGCAGATGGTATGATTTTGATCAGCGGCCGATTTTGAGGAGGCCGGTAGGGCGTTGCTGCTACCGCGTCGTCACGGTACAATTATAACTATTCGCCACGTCGACTTTAATACCGGTGTCGGTGCCATCATCATTGCCGGCTTCAGAGAAGCGCGATTGAATACCGCGCAAGAGAAAAGTAGAGTGTACACCACCGATGCGAACCCAACATACAATTTTAAAAGGCCGTGACGGAAAGCGCTTCCGTTGCGACTTCAGAACTCTTTTTGTCGCGACAGAAAGTTTCTGTTGCGACTTCATAACTATTGGCCTTCGCGACAGAATGCTTCTGTTGCGACATCAGAATTTCTGTCGTAACGTCAGAAATGTCTCTCAATTAAGAAATGTCAAGAACTTATGTCGTACAACAGAATTTTTGTAGTTGCGACAGGAATTCCTCTTGTCTTTTTCAACTGCGCACTACAGAAGCATGTCGCATCGCACAATTTCAGTGCACTTCTGTTGTCATCATTGGGTACATGTTGCGACGATAGGTTTCTGTTGTGGAACAGTTCTCTGTAGTACAACAGAAGTTTGTCCATTACTTCAGGAACACTTCTGTTATGACAACTGGGGGCCTGTTGCAATGATAGGTTTCTGTCGTACAACAACATTTTTCTGTAGTACAACAGAAGTTGGTCGCATTACTTCAGGAACACTTCTGTTGTGACAATTGGGGGCCTCTTGCCACAATAGGTTTCTGTAGTATTTCAACAGCTCTCTGTAGCACTGCAGAAGTTTTTCGGGTTACTTCAGGAACATTTCTGTTGGGTCAACAGGGTGCCTGTAGTGATGACAAATTTTTCTGTAGTACTACAAAAATCTGTTGTAGAGCTTCAGCTTTCTGTTGTAACAACAGACATACGACAGACTGTACTTCTGTAGTCACAACAAATGTCTGTTGTACATCAGAAACGTCTGTCGCTCCATCAGGAATCTGTAGTTACTACAGAAAAATCCTGTTGTACAACAGAAATTTCTGTAGTACTGAACACAACCTCTGTTGTCATTTTCAACTGGGTGTTCTTTCTCTCTTTTCGTCTTTCTTCTCCGGCTTTCACGTAAGTGTAGCACTGGGCGACATCGTCATTTTCTCGGAACCTCGCTGCGTATAGAGTTTGACGCAATTTTCCCAGATTTTCGGGCCCGGACGTGTCCACGCTTCGCAGAGTCAAGTCGCCGCTAACGTTATTGCGGAACGTTTCTCGCGCTCCTTTTTACAGTGCTTCTTTTTTTAATTCTGTTGTTACAACATAGCTATGCAAGGCTTGAAACTTTCGTTGCCTTTCTGTCCTCGTTTTCTTCTCTTTTCTGCTTCTTGTATTTGTTCTACTATTTCCTTTAAAGATTGGTACGGCGCATGGGCGCTATTCGCTTCACTGTGAATAAAGCCTTTAGTTGTTAGTCAGTACGTGTCTTTCGTGCTTCTTTCTTGTTACTTCGGCCGGGGCGTTCTTCGCCACGATATCCAAATTCAAAGCCCTCCCGCGTCTGAAACAGCATAAAACAATCATGCCCAAAAATTTTAGACACTCTCCCTTCGACACCTGACAAACTTCACCTCAATGCTCCAGCGTAACTGAATGAGCAGCGTTTTCGACAATATTCCAATAGATGGGCCAGATTTCAGGAAGATTCATTTGGCAGCATCGTGACAGTACTCCTTTCTAATAACATACGTATTTACGGCACATAATCTTAACATGCCTGTTGTTTTGTAGCCCAGTGATTTGGTCAGCACCCGCCGTGGTTGCTTACTGGCTATGGTGCCGCGCTGCAAAGCACGAGGTCGCGGGATCAAATCCCGGCCACGGCGACCGTAACTTAATGGGGGCGAAATGCGAAAACACCTGTGTACTTACATTTATGTGCACGTTAAAGAACTCCAGTTCGTCCAAATTTGCGGAGCCCCCTCCCCACCGCCCCACTACGGCGGGACTCATAATCTCATGGTATTGGCAGGTAAAAGCCCATAATTTAATTTTAATTTGGTCAGGAGCTTCGGCCAGCTCAGGAATTTCGGCCTATCTTTTGCTCTTGGAATATCGTGTTTGTTTTTGTCTTTCTTTTGTTAAAGGATACTGCCCAGTGAGTTACGTCGGTACAATGCGGTAATATTGGACCCGATGGCCGAAGGAGCAATGCTCAATTTACCTGGGCATGCCTATTCTTCTTACAGTGGCGAAAACAGCGATAACCTCAAGATTTTTCGGTATTACCGACGTTGTTGCGCTGAATATGCTACTCATGGAAAGAAGTTTTCACCTAGAACGTCAAGAGAGAGGCGCGATCGGAATTTCCTGTTCCTCGGGAGGACATTCCGGAAAGATAAGAAGACGTTTCTATAAGATTCACTTCGGGCAACGACGGAGAACGAACAGGTTCACCGTGGAAATGATACCGTCTCCGTATACTTCACCACTCGCCCTCGCCGCATGCCGGAACGGTGAGCGTTGCAGGCGGCGTTGCAACACTCAGTACGTCAGACGGCACACAAAGAATTCTATCGCTGCACGATCTATATCCTGTACTTCGCGTCGTAGAATATGATTCATGCGTGGGAAATGCGGACGGCGTATATATGCTCTGTAACAAACATTTCTGTCGAACTCAAAGGACAGGGCGATCTTGTGGTGTGTCGCATGCTTCTTAGCTGCGTTGTAATGGCCGTGTTGCGATGCTAACCGTGGACGGCTAGACATATACAGCTAAGTGAACAGTGGCCGTTGTCAGCCTCGTTTCTATAGTTCCGACGAAGCCGGCAAAGGAGACAACTTCGCGAAAGATGGCACCGAAGCCAAAAAAATAAATAAATAAAAAAATACCGACTCAGGCTATCTTGCTGTCCGAACCATATGGCGTCTGAACAGAATGCTTGGAAACTCGTCGGGGAAGAAGTCGCCTGTGCAAAAGAGAACGTAGTCACGCTTTCTCATGCGCTTGATGCAAATTGCGTTGTGTGTGTCCTTAGGTTCGCACACGTAAATTGTTAAGACGTGCTTTTTCATAGCTTTTTCTTGTCATTGCGCAAATAAGGGTGTCCAAATACGCGTTGCGCTACTTGTGCAAGAACCCAATTCTTAGCAGTCCAAGTCGACTGTCTTCATTACCGGCCTTAATTATACTGAAGCAGCATGTGATTGTAGTTAATTATGTGATGCCCGCTACAACTGCCCGCCTATCTAAATTTCTTGTATGCGGCATGGTGGTCAGTGCGGTCAGAGCTGGCTCGACTTGGCTCTCAAATGGGCCATAGTTGACCCTTATCACATTTGGCAGCCACTTGTGGCCGTCGGTCGGCTCAGGTTATCCGATTGCTTGCGCCTTCGGGTACGTATGGCGCAAAATGTTACGCGGTTCTCCGCTGTTAAAGCGAGTAAAGGAGGATGGCGCGACGACATTATGATGACGACGACGAATCACGAGGCTCGGCCAAGAAGAAGCACTCTTGGTTAATTATTGTTTACTAATGAGCTTTCATTCGATATGTTTGTTGTGTGGAGCGAGCACCATAAGAGAGAGATAGAGAGAGAGAGAACAACCATATTGTTTGCCCGGGATGTGGTCAAGGGAAGGAGAAGAGGTGGGAGAACCCGCGTTATCGTCAACGTTTCTGCCTCTCTGTATACGTGCCTGGTTACAGCAGTCAATGCGTATTTCCCAAAGCTTTTCATTAGTTGTTTTCCCAGTTTTCCTCGTGACGCGCGCGGATCGATATCTACGTAAACACGGCGCGGGTTACTCGAACAAAGCGAACTCGTATGTGTACCGGCTCCAGGCACAAGGCGCGGAGGGAACGACGACGCGGGTTACGGCGTTACACTCCGTGTAAACCAGCGAGGTTGCAGCTTCTCGATTTCGCCGACAGCGCAGGGACACCCGTGGCGCGTTACCAATACGCGGCAAGCGTGTACGCAAGCGTATAGGTGCTGGCGCAGTTGGCCGGGGCTTCGCATTCCTTCGTCATCAATCGGCATCGTCGGCCTCCTTCTCCTCCTCCTCCTCCTCTTCTCTATCCCGGAGGGGCTGACGCGCGCTTCTCACATTCTATGGACTAGGCGGAGTCACCGAGGACGCGATGACGACACACCTCTGTAACCGCGCGCGCACGCCAGTAACATGTACGGCAGCGTGTGTATAGTGTGCGTGCGTGTGTGCGTGTGTGAGTGAGTACAGCGCGCGGTTCCATTGCAAGGTCAACGGAGAGCCCGTAACGCAATCGGTTTTCCGAATAGACCTTTTCTTTCTTTTTTTCCTATCTCCGCAGCGGCATGCGCTCGCTCGCGGAATGGCCGGAAGGCTGGCGGTCAGGCCAGCCAGCGCGTCTTCTCCGAGGTTCCCTCCTCCACTACGTCTTTCCTCCTCCTCCTCCTCATTTACCAGTCGCGCCTCTCGGTCCTGGCTGGCACTGACCTGGCCATTCCGGTCTTTTCTCGCGTAAGCCCTCCCCCCTTTCTCTCGCATGAGCTACGTCGGGCTGCTATCGTCTATTACGAGATGCGCGAGTATTGATACACGCAGACTTGTAGTGCGGCGACGGAGTGTAGAGATATACGCGCACTTAATGGTGCGAAAGCTGGACGAGTTGTAATAGGGGGCTTTGGTGAATTAAACCACTTAGCGCTGATACCAATACCTCGCCTAATACGGACGCCTACACTTTTCTGACTGCGAAGACGCGCTTCAAAGCTTTTTTTTTTAAACCTCGTAAGCTTTAAACATGCTTTAAACATGCTTTAAACAGCTCCTTGAAGAAGATAAGTCCACTTGTGGAAGCGTAGGCTCCTGCTTTCACCTTGTTCTCGTTTTGTTCATCGTCTTGAATTTGCATCTCCCGCCTTCCCCGTGTTTTCCCTTGAAACATGCGCAATGTGATTCGCTTATTTAACGAGCGCTAGTAATTGCACGTGACTTTTTTTTCATTTTGTGATAGCATGCCTGCATTCTGGATCTGACGTTCGTGCAATGGTGCAGCATTTAATATAGCAGTAACGTGGGCGAGACAACTATGTTCTTGGCATCATCAAATGAACAGTGGCTTCTTCGCGGAACGCCTCGGCGGTCGTCGTCTCCGCGTCGTGGTATGCGTAACTCAGCCAGCTGCGTTTTTGAATGCTTGGGTGACTCACGGCCTATTTGCGTCCATGCGCCTTGCGACGTGAGGTAAAAATTTTTCCGTTAGTCATGTTATTGTCGCTGCGTTCTGGCAGGGAGTGGCTGTACTACTGTAAGGTCTGCGCGACAGGGCGCAGACCTCTAGAGGCGCCTTTGATTACGTCATGAGAGCGCTTTGAGTTTCACAGAGCGTTACAATTCGACCGCCGGCACGGGCCACATGCGAGCCCGGCGTTCTACAGCGTGAAGGGTGCAACACTGCTGCTCATCTGGTGCTCACATGCCGTTGTGAGTTGAGTCAACCGAGGGGGAGAGGCTTGACGAACATGTGGCTGCTGGATTGGCTTGACACGTGCCTGTCCTGCTGTACGCACCCGCGCGTGTCGACGAAAACTGATGTGATGTTTCTCCAGGGCTGGGACGTCGCCGGTCGCATCCTGATGCGTTCTTTGTCTTTGCAGTAGTAAACATCCTAATTCGTCGCTGGGCAGCTGATGGAGCCGTAAGCTGTGCCTCGGGGCTATACCGAGGAGGAAGCATGCATTCAACACTATTAGCCCCGAGAACGAACACGGGCGGCGCTGCGAGCGCCGCTCGCGTGACGTCAGGGCACGGACTCGCGCCTGTCGTCTGCTACAGTTCGGGCGTTGTCCGGGCGCTTTCTGCGGTGTTTTCGTTTGTTTGCCCTCGTTCTCTCTGCTTGTATACTTATGGTGGTCGTCTCAAATATATTTTTACGACGTCTTCCTTCGCGAACATTTATTCAAAGAGCTAATTTCTTAGACAACAATAGCTCTCGAAGGCAACGCTACAGTGCCAGCCGAAGCGACGCAGGCCAGCCCATTGCGGATTTTTCATACGCGGATCGACAATCGCAAAAGCATAGCCTATAGGAATCCAGTTATGATACCATACCTGCCGCGGTGCAACAAGTATGTCACAAAGCTGGCTATATATGACTTCTACAGCAGTTACGTTGATTTTATTCCGCTAAAACAGGTTTGCTCACGACGAGTAGTTCATGGTATAATATCGAATTTTTGCATTTCCTCACAGAAACGCTCGGCAGTAGCACGGTGACTTAACTAATACTGGAGCTTAGATTCTACGCGCCTCACTTGCTTCTTTATCTGCTTGTCAACATTAGGCGGTTCTTCACGTGTTTATTTTTTTTAAGCGGCGGAAATTTCAAGTAAAGTTAATGAAGGCTTACAGCTATTTACAGAGTACAAATAGGAATGTACCAATATATATTCCCTTTTCCGTGCTACGTGTACACGTTCAACTCACCTCTTCAGAGCGCGTTCGTTAATGATTAATAATGCATGTTATGTTCCTCTTTTTTTGTCTATGTTACCGAATGTATATCATTTATTTATTTCAATGCCGCAGTGTGTTTTGCATTGTTATCGTGGAAATATTTCACTGTGCTTTCATATATTGTATAACTGCAATGTTTTATGGCCACTATATAAATGTAATTTATATGGCGCTTGATGTGTTACCCCATGCAGCCATATTGTACCTAAGAGGGTGAGGTTACCTCAAGCCGCGTCTGTGCGGCTTTTTTCCCTCATCCACCTCCATTTACCACTCCTCTGTGCATGTGTGTGTGTAAATGGAAATTAAAAAATCAAATCAAATCAAACTCACTTGAGAAATTTACTGGTGCTTGTTGCTTGAGGAATATACATGACGAATCTGTTTGGCAAACTGACACAGGCTGCTCGGCCCAATTTTTTTAGTGAAGTATGCCTGCTAGACCGCATAGCTGCAGCCAGAAAGCAGTCGAAGCGTCAATGACTAGTAGTATGGGATATATTGAAGATATAGAAATTCCCCCTGTGGAGGGTCAGAAATCAAGTGAAAGTATATGCAAGGCTTGTGGTACTTTCTTTATGAATGTTTGCGATTGGATTGGAGCAAACTTAAGTTAGCCTGCAAGGTTCTCTTTTATGTACCGACGAAGCGAATAGTTATCCGTTTGTATAATTAAATAACGCTGGATCGAGACATGGTGAGACAAAAGGTGCTTGAATTTTCCTTTTGTAGGCAATCTAAGCTGCGTAGTAGTAGCTCGAGAATACTTTGGCCATTCCAGTTGGCGCTGTAAAAAAATGCTTTATGGTTTTAATTCGAAGTTGAAGTGAACTGATGGGTTTCGCGAACATAGCGTGCCTCGCCATACGGACAGTCGATTGCTACCGTTACGTGATCAGGGGTGTGCCATATTGTCTATAAAGGCTACTGAGGGCCACTATGATACATTTCATCACTTTCAATTGAGTGGCTCTCGATCTAAACAACGAAACTTTTCTCTCAGGTGATTGCTACTACGGTGTTTGTGAATTAACTATGTAAATACTCTACATGACGCGCCGTCATGTTAGCAGCCATAAGCAATTCGTTTTTTGGAGGCCTGTTTCAGAGGGGGATGAAAGTAGCAGCAAACATTTTCATAAGAAATGCGCGCCTAACTATTTTTTTACGCATTCATGAATGGCCATATTTGAATAGAACAACACACCAGAGTAATAGGAATCATGATGACAGCTTCGCTGGGCAGTGTTTTTCTAACATCGGATAACATGTTGACGCCAATTACCAAATTTTTCTTCCACGTAAAATGCAATACCTCTCATAGCTAAATACTAAAGGAATGTTAAGTGTTTGCGAAGCATCATACACAACTTCGCGCGTTGAATTTGCAGATATTCATTTTTTAGTCAAAATTTACCGATAGACACGGCGCATATATGCATTGCAAAAACTTGTAGACCCCTTTAACGCTACTTAGCTTGCGATATCCAAGCCGCAAAGTTTCTCGACTCACACGCTTTTGAAGAATAAACTGTGGTTAAGGTATGGCAGCTGAAAGAAGCCGACTTATTCTTCAATACGTACGGCTCGAGCCGCCTATACCCCAAGCATACACGAAGGGAACGAGCGCGCGCGGCAGCCGAGCGAGCCGGAGCGAGCGGCGTCCTGGCCGTGACGTCACTCGCGAGAGGGCGCCATTCCTCTTTCTCGGGGCTAATATAGATAGAAATTTATGACAAAAAAAGAATAGAACAAGCTCGGACTTATATGTATCGAGGTCTCAAACCGACGGCTGCGACAGCCATTACAGCCGATGGACATAACATGCAAGGAACAGTTAAATATGTCATCTAGGCAATGTTTCTACCGTATTCTACAAATTTTCAGAGAGAAAAGTAAAACATTTGTATATGCCAAGTTAGACCGGTCCAGTGCACACAAGAGACATGTCGTGTGACGATTCTTCTTTGATTTATTTCATTCTTGCTTCTTCTTCTTTCTTTTTTTTTGTACACTTTGTACCAAGTGACAATTGCAGCAATAACAGTGGTCCTGCGGTATGCGAGCCAATGAAAGAGGACAAAAACAATACGAAAAGTAAAGATATCGTCACGAGATCTTGCTATCCTGCCGTCACTTTTGTTTGACAAAGAGGTGTTTAGTGCGCATGAAAGCGATTGAGGAGAGCAGAACATGAGCCGCACCTTTGGATTCTCGCAACGTTATATAAACTGTTACAGCGGCAAAACCAGCTGTTTAATTGCGGTATAAAACATGGTTAAGAAAAAAGTGAAATTTGAGAATACAGTTTAGTCAGAACAGATATTAGCAATGGTGGCAATAGAAATGTCTACGTTCCTCTTTCGTGCATCACTCTCCCATGATATGCGGTCGCTAAATAGCCGCACATTATCCTAACTCTACCGGCGTTGGAGATACGGAGTCGAGCTACATGCACAGAGCACACGTCTGGAACGACACACGCATGGTTAATGGCCGAGGACCCTTCTGCTCGTCGTGATGCCCTGTTCACACGAGATGCTGGCTTTTTCCATGTTTTGACTTTCATTTCGACTTTGTTATTCATTCAGTTAAACACTTATCCGATAGTAATTAAAGTTCAGGTTTGAAATTCTGACGCCATCTGTGCTTACTCTCGCCTATTGTCTATCCGCGCTGGAGTGTTTCCTGTCCATAGGCAACGAGCGTTTGCGTTACTAAACTTAACAAGCGGTCTGCACTGTATGTCGCCATGTGAATGATCATGATGATGTTCGCGCCCTTATTCCACTCAACGAAACATAATAGATGTTAGTGGCATCACCTTTGAAACGAGGCATCGACAAATAGCCACCTAGCCTGCCTAATGCACGCGCTGTTTGAATACCTCAAGTGGACAGGTCTTGGCAACCGTGTGTAGACGCGGTACGAACCTTCAACTGTGCACGATAATGTGCTCTCTCTCTCTCTCTCTCTCTCTCTCTCTCTCTCTCTCTCTCTCTATACCGCTTCCCCCAGTGCAGGGTAGCAAACCGAACCTGCGTCTGGTTATCCTCCCTGCGCCTTTCGCTATCTATCTATCTATCTATCTATCTATCTATCTATCTATCTATCTATCTATCTATCTATCTATCTATCTATCTATCTATCTATCTATCTATCTATCTATCTATCTATCTCCCCCTGTTGACGTTGCGCGCCCTCTTGCGGCACCTTTGCAGGGAGCGGGGGTGGAGCAGCCGTGTCCCCTCCGCCAGGCGGCGTCGTCGGCGCAGACGCACGGCGCCGGGGCAAGTGCAAGTGGTTCAACGTTGCCAAAGGCTGGGGCTTCATCACCCCGTACGACGGCGGCCCCGACGTGTTCGTCCACCAGGTACGTGGTGCCGTCGACGACGACACGCGTCTCGTCGCCGTAGTCGAGCATAGTTAGGTGCAGTGACCACGCTGCACGGAGCGACATCTTGCGCCGGTGGCGACGTCTTGCGCCGATTCGTCCAAGCACGACGTGTTACGAATGTTTATGCGATGAATGGGTGTTCTGGCCAAACTAATTTTAGAAAATTGTACTCTATGTGAACAATTATGTTGTTGCTCACGCTTTAGACTAGCCGCTAAGCAGAATGCGGTTGGTCACTGCCCAGTTACGTCTCTGTAACTGCGTGTTCCTTGGTTAAAAGCCAATGCCGCAAGGCGGTGCCATCAAAGCGGCTGCTCCCTTTTGCGTGTTCTGAAACCCGGTTCCCTGAAAATTATAATACGTGTACAACACGCCGGGAAGCGATGCACAAGCAATTGCAAGCCGAAGTTTACGAACTTCCGATGCAGCCAAAACAAAAGAAAAAGAAAAAAAATTATCCTTTTAGTTGTTCTTTTTTTTTGTTCTTTTTGAAGGTTCCTTGTTCTTTTTATTTCTTCTTACTTTTTTGAAGCAGCCTGAAATATAGCGGTATAGTGCACCCGTGCGGGCGCTTTAATGCAAAGGTGCTCGGCCACACCATGCATGCACACTGTAAAATAATTTACACCCTTAAAAGTGAAAAAGGGTGTAAATGCGTCTATAGCTCACAACCTTAGGGGGTTATCTATAAATGGACACCCTAAGGGTGTGAGTTATATGCATATTTACACCCTTTTCCCACTTTTTACGGTGTAAATTATTTTACAGTGCGGGGGATAAAATTTAATGTTATGCTGATACGGTGGGTCTTCGCGCTTTTGCTCGAGAATGGCCTATCGCCTTGTCCAATGCTTTTCGCCTCAACCCCCAACTGATGACGCTGCTGTCACGTGGCCTCCAGTAGTTAGCAGCAGTGCAATGCGGCGAAGCGAACTCAACAAGCGAGAAAAGAGACTCTAATACTGCCATTGCCTCAAATAGAGCTCCATTTAGACACAACCGCTCGTCGAACGCTCGCCATCCTGCGCTCACACCGGCTGCACAGAGATATTTATCTCGTTGTTCCGCTTCCTTTTATCTCGTGCCTCACCTTACCGCTTCTCTCCTGCGCGAACTGAACATATTGCGGACTTATGGCTGCATTTCGTTATGACGACAGTGACCGACTTCATTAGAGAGGTGATGGGGGTAGGTTACTGCGCAACTCGCACTTTTTGCAGCATGCATACGCCTGCGACCGACATAGGGCTGGACCACGAGCTTTATACTTCGCTTGTTACCATTGATGGTCGCGTTCTATCCGCTTGATGGCGCTCTCTGCCTTCACAAGGTGTGGCGTTAGAAGCGCTTGCACGTGCGGGAGCGTGTACGCATGGTTGTATTATACTATATGTGCTGCGCTCGTTTCTTGGAAGACTCTATCGTCGTTTACGACCGATTCAAGGCATAGTTGTCCCCCCTACGTGCGCGTGTGCCGGTCGTTCGAGTTATGACCGCCTTGTGCGGCCGTACCTGGCTGGACTTCGTCGACGTGTCGGCACAGGAACGCAGTCATTCGGGCCCACTGTGTGTGTGGGTGTGACTTTCGCCCTTTCTTACGAACTCGCTGGAGTGACCCAGAAGCTTATGGCGTTCCGCTGGCTAATGTCGGATTCATTCCACGAACCGGAGAACACCGCTGAAATTTACTTAAGCGCAAGCTTAAGTTGCAACGTAAGATGACTGAGCAGACGGAGGACGAGCCATAAGTAACCATTTCGTTTCAGGAAAAAAAAATTAAAGAAAAAGAAAGCAACGAAAAAAAAAGCAATTAGGCTAATATGCATTAGCTATACCCAATATTCCTTGCCAGACACTTATTCTCGGTGGCAGGTATATACCGAATTTTTCATTGATGCACGGCTGGTCTTGGCGTTTTATTCGATAATCTGCAATACGGGGGCCAGGAAAAGACCTGGCATTTGCTCTTCTTCTTAATTTAGTGAAACAAAAATTGCAGTTACAGGCTCATTGACCTGCAGTGATTACGGCTGCCACTTATGTATATCGCCGCTGGCTTCCTGACATAGATTAACACGCTAAAGTGGAGCAGTTCAGACCACGCCACTTTAATAAAGGGGAGCGTATAGGCAGCCATATTGTAGCCCACAGCTCCCGTTGTGGTTGTGACGTATTATTCGATCACTGCATGATATTAAGCCGTTATTGGGACCAATGCGCACGCGAAATATATGAAGCATTTTGTTTTTTCTCGCATCGACAGCAAAGGCGACAAATGCGTGAGTGCGCTGTCGGTGTCGCTACTCTTGGAGGAAATCACGCTTCCTTCAATTGTGTGATAGGCGCCCATGTTTTCACGCCTTTTATGCTTCGCACTTCATCTGTCTGTCTCCCCTTCGCTTCTTCCGTCACCTTTTGTATGCTAGAGTTAAACCTCGATATAACGAAGTCGATTAAATCGACAGTTTGCTTCATCATATCGAAATTTCGCTATGTTGAAATCGTGCATAAACACACTTCGTCATATTGAGGTTTAATAGACCTGGTGTTCAATGGACAAGAACTCATTAGAAAGTTAAATAGTTCGCTATATCGGGAATTTCGTTATATTAAAGTTCGTTATATTGAGCTTTAACGCGGCTCTTTCGCAACAACGCTTGGTTCACAGTCAGCGCTTCCGTTCATTCCGTGTGTCCTGTCCCAAGCGCTGTTCCTCTGTATAATTACACGATGCACTTAATGCAGCTCCCTATATTGAAGCCCGCGGTGGCGTTCACAGGGTGACGACGACAGGCGTCAGCTCCCTTGCATGACGCATATACAGGGTATCCCTGACTTTCTGCGTACAGTATTCGGGAGAAAGGTTTGTGAGGGTAGCTGCGTGAGAATTTGGCAAAATAGAGGTGTTTTGAGCACTACGCGCGTCCCGTACAAGAAGACTTCATGGCGGTCCGTACGTTAATGCAGACGTCTGGCCGTCGTTCGCGCATCATGTGTACGAGCGATGGTTTCCGAGGTGTAAGTTTGCTATTACACTCGCATATTGAGAAAACCTTCAGCGGAAGCTGTATGGGCATTAAGCTTCGCTCGTAAATGTACTCGCAGTAGCAAGCTGTCCAGAACAAAAGACAGAAACGTCTTTAAGTGTTCGCTGTCAGTACCGAAAGCAATAGATAAGGCACTTCACCGAGAACCGGTTGACGAACAAGCCGAACTTCAGCACGGAGTCGAAGTTTCGAGAAACGTACTTCGCTACGTCAGGTAAAGAGCTGTCATGGCAGGGACGTCATTACCCGGATATGTACACGTCCTCTTGTCGAAACGTTAGTTTCATGATGGGGCTTCCTTCGTTCTGTCAATTTTTATCACTAAAAGCCGCCATCCTCCTGGGACCCATTTGTCTTGCAACGATTTTCCGAGTATTATAATAGTATTCGAAACCGACATACTTTGGTCTATTTGGAACGTCGACCAGGAGAGCAGAAGCCTCATTCGGCAGCTCCGCAGTGCATGACGATGACGTAATGGAATCAAGCGAAAGGGATCACATGCGGTCTCCCGTAGAGAATCACCAAAGCGATATATATATATATATATATATATATATATATATATATATATATATATATATATATATATATATATATATATATATATATGCTGACCAGGCGCACGTCCGGTTCGCTACACTCTAGAATCACTACAGTAAATCCCACTCTACCCTGCCTTGTTTCTTGCTGACCTATATGAATATATGTGAAATGAAGTTATCGTGAGGCGGTTAATTAAATGCTACAAACTAACCATACGAGAAGAGCAGCTGCTCTCGCGCACTCATACCCTCGCACGTACTACGCGACGTGGCGCGCATGTCAATCGTCTCAAAGTGCTACATGGCATTGGCACGTCAGAAGTATGCATTGCGATTGTGCCCTGGTGGACTAAAGCAGCGGGCTGCTGCGCCGGAAGATTGAGGTTTGGTCCCACCATCGGTGGCGCGATTATTTTATTATCTGTGTGCTAGATACTCAGTAAAGCACCACCAGCAGCAGCAGCAGCAGCTACGATCAGTGAAGTCTGGTTGGGCTCACAAAGAAATATTGACGTTAAAAGAAATGAAACAGCTAGACGCAATACACGATTCTGCTCTCAGCTTTTTGTCGGCGATGTTCGTCTTCCCGTCCTGGAAATCTCGGCGGGCCGTAACGGCGGGGGTGGGCGTCGAGCGAGCAGCCCCGTTCCGCAGCCCGGGTTCGCATCCTGCTTCCACCGACTTGGCCGTTTCCTTCCGTTCTTTTCTGCCAAAAACCCCGCCGCGCGCTTGTGCAAACTGTTATCAAAAAAAACGTCGCGCGCGCTCGTGGCCCCTTTTCGCTCGTGTCGCCCTTCCCCCCCTCCCCCCCCCCCCCTCCCGTTGCAGAAACGTCTCTCCACCTCCTCTCTCATTCATGCTTCGAAGACAGCAGGCGCGTGCTGACACGTACAACTGCCGACGATTCATTTGCGGGTCCAGATGCGAGCACTCCGCGCACTTTCTCGTTAATTCCGTGCACTGCTGTGGAAGCTAGGGAGCCTGGCTTCGCCGAATCAAAGATCGATTTAATGCTTAAAGTGACCTACTTGGTGCGTTCTTGGTTTGTGTACCTCGCTGTAGCGGTCAGAGCATCTGAAACACTGCATAACGAATAAGTCGAGGGCTCAAGTCGCAGGGTCGTCCACTGTTCGCGATTGGTCGGCCATCGTATATCGTAGACGTGGTCGCTTTTTTTCGCGAATAGTCCTCGCCCAGTCATTACTCGGGTAACTAAGCGTCATTAAATTAATGAATTACAATACAGCAAACCACGCGCACCAAAAAAAAAAAAAGAAGAATGGCACACGCCGACACAATAACTGTGAAAGGAGCCCCGTTGAACCAGTAATGTGTTTAAAGTGGCAGCTGGTAGGCAAACCTCGAATTAAAATTAACGCTGGAAGGTGTTTGGCGACTCCAGTATAAATTTTAGCGTCACAACATACCGTTTGAACTACTGCAGTTCGTTGCGGAGTTCCGATTCACTCAGGATCCCAACCCTTGCAAACCGATTCTAACATACGCATCCGGTTTCCGTTTATGCATTCGTAACGCGACGTTCACTTCGGCATTCAACTTTGGCATTCAACTTTGGCATTCAACTCTTGTCTCCCCTTACCTCATCCGTAACGCAATTTAGAGCTGACGCCACATGATGCTGCTCGGTACTGCAACGGGACGTTCGTAGTAGTCCTTGGGAGGCACACGAAATGACGTGTAGTACTTACGTATAGCGCCGGTAGTAAAGGAGAGGAAAGGGAGGGGTAAAACACAAACTGCCCTCCCTCCCCCTCCTCCCCTGCGCCCCTTCTCTTATGCAAGTGCTGCAGCCTGGTGGTGATAGCGTGTTACAAAACCGCGATTTTTTTCTTTCGTGTTTTTCATAAAAGGGGGCCCCACGGCGATGCGTCGCCGGTGTTCCCGCCGTTGACGACTCCTCGCACGTGCGATCCTCGTCATCTCTGCTGCTTAGTTTTCAGCGCGTGCACTTGTGACTGGCAGGTGCTGTTGGAGATGGGGACGTTGATTAGGGGCATCGGGCGGAAGGACGGGAGCTGTCGCATTTCACATTTGTGGTTGTCCGACCCGAGTTGATTGCATCGAGAATATATATATATATACATGTTCCCCCACAGCTCTTGCCCGGCAGAGTGTCATTAAAACTTAAACGACTACTATGACACACATTTACCCCAGCTTTAGAAAAAATCTGCTTCACTCTTATCGCACGTGAAGGGATGGTACACCGAGCAAAGCATATGATGGTTATAAAACGTACCATATTTTGGGGTTTTATACCGAAGTCGATCGCGAAATCTCGGACCTGGTGTCGTCGACATTATCGTGACGTCTAGAGACGCCACAAAATCTTTTTGAAGGCATCTTGCGATAAGCCTATACTCCATTTCCATACATAGCAGTCAACGCTGTGGAAGCTACGCAAGAAAATCGGCAAAGAAAAGTTATCGCTACGTGAGGCTCCTCGCGACGGTTTGTAAATAAAGATCCCGTAAGGAGCAGCAAAAACAAAAATGACCATAAACAACGAATTAGCAGCCGTATACCACAGTGTGTTTGTTTATAAGGGTTAAAACTTGTTTCTTTCAAGACTGAACCTATATAAAAAACAACAGTTGCGCAAAATTGTGGTCAAAAAAGACCGAACAATATTCAAGTACGAACGAAGCCACTCCAAGAAGTCTCTCTAGCCTCCAAAGCGTTGACTGCTATGTATGGAATGGAGTATAGGTATGTTGGCGTTGTTCATAATATATATAGTATCTCTCTCTAGCTAGCTATGTACGTTTGCATCTATAACCGTTTTTCCGCCTACGTTGGTCACTGGATGGCTGCTTTGCCGAGGGAACAATGTTCGAAGGGAACCGTCAGACCAACTTGGCTCACTGGTTATATGGTGTATGTGTCTCTATTCGACGAACCTTTTTCGTGCCGACATGGGTCGCTACATGGATGCGGGACTGGGTATAAGTACTGCTGTCCAATGCAGCTCTTTGACGCCGACTTGGAGCACTGATTCGGTCTTTGCTGGTCTTCAGTGCAGCTCTTTGATGCCAACCTGGGTAACTGGTGACGCCAACCTGGGTAAAAGCAAATGTATGGGTGGAGGGACCTTAGTCGGGCGGAGTTCATCTGCCTCTAATCCTTTCAACCCAGGCAATGTATGTCTGAATAAACTGAAACTGAAACTAGGTGTGCGCCACTGGGTGTGCGGCAAGCGAGAGAACCATTCTCAGCCTTCGCACGAACCGGCGCTCGCCATGTGAGCGTGTCGTCTTGGAGGCCATGCACGGACTTCGCGACAGTGCCCCTAGATGACGCAGTGTGCCCAGAAAAGAAAAAGTACGAGAGAGGAAGCCAGGTTGCCGTTCGTACGCACCGATGTATGCCGTGCATTTCGGAGGTCACGCGCCGGCTTCGCAGCGGCGGCGCTAGGTGGCGCCGAATGTTAGGAGAGTGCGAGAGAGGGGTCCTGCAGCAGCACACGCCTCACGCATAACTCGTTTTGATGGTGGCAATAGGTTGTGTCATTGTATTTAGTTGATGCTAAACACATTACCGTCGACAGTCATTGTGAGATGGGGTTCGGCCAATTTATTTCTTTCTTAGTTTTTACTGACTTAGCAAGCTCGACTAGAGGTAATAAGAGTGGGCGAGTCGCACTTCAGCAACTCCAGCACTGTAAACCGATTGACACCCTGATCACCAATATCGAGCCCCTCATCTCGGTTCCCTCCTTCTCGCGTTGATATATATATATATATATATATATATATATATATATATATATATATATATATATATATATATATATATATATATATTGTAAGGAAGAAGAAGTGCGCCGTGCAGAGCTCCGCAGCCGGATCGCCAATGCCTCTGAAGTGGGGCTCGGGCTAGACGCTGTTCCGTGTATGACTGGCTAAGCCTACGCTGTTGCGTCTTCTTGTCCGCGTTCATCGTGCCGTCCACAGCCGTGTCGTAGTTCTTTGCCATAATTGGTGGAGGTGCTGGGTCTCCTGTCATCCTGGAACTACGCAGCCGGACTCTCCCTGCCATCATGACCACCGCAAGCGCCACGAGCTTACCACCACCTGCTCCCCAGTCCTCCGTATGTCCCGGCACACTCCGTCAGCGGGACCCTCCCATCTTTAGCGGCACTGACGACCACGATGTTGATGACTGGCTCTCGTCATACGAACGCGTCAGTCTCAACAACAAATGGGATGACATCACGAAACTGACCACCGTCCCTTTTTACCTCACCGGAATTGCCCACTTGTGGTTTCGGAACCACGAAAGCGAAGTCCCAAGCTGGACGGTGTTCAAAACAAAGTTCAGCGAGGTCTTCGGCCGCCCTGCTGTTCAAAAGCTTCGTGCCGAACAGCGCCTGCAGTCGCGCTCTCAGCAGCCTGGTGAGACCTTTACCAGCTACATCGAAGATGTCATCGATCTCTGTAAACGCGTCGATGCATCCATGACTGAGGGCACTAAAATCAAGCATATAATGAAGGGTATCGACGAGGACGCATTTCAGATGCTCATTTCAAAGAGCCCCTCTACTGTTGCACAAGTTATTGAACTGTGCCAAAGCTATGACGAGCTCCGCCGTCAACGCATCCTAACTCGCCGTCCTGTTCCCCATCACGAATCGTTGTCCGGCTTGACTTCCCCTATTCAAGATTCCACCCTCCTCTCGCATATCAAGGCTTTTGTCCGGGAAGAAGTAGCTCGCCAGCTCTCCCTCATCTCCAACCCGCCGGACTCAAGTTCGTCCCTTAGTCCGACCCTACGACATGTTATAGAAGAGCAAGTGTCCGAGGTCCTTCCTCTGGAACGGGCGCCTCAACTCACCGCCCCATTGACTTACGCCGACGGCGTCCACCACGCCGGCGTTCGGCGGCGCCGTTCGGCGGTGACACCACGCCGAAGCGTGGTGTCATTGAACCGTCCGACAGCCCATGGGCATCGCCAGTTGTTTTAGTTAGAAAGAAGGATGGCTCGATCCGCTTCTGCGTGGATTACCGCCGCCTCAACAAAATAACCCGAAAGGATGTTTATCCATTGCCGCGGATCGACGACGCCCTCGACAGCTTACAAGGTGCAGAGTTCTTTTCCTCCCTCGATCTACGCTCTGGTTATTGGCAGGTGCCTATGGCTGCAGAAGATAAGCCTAAAACTGCTTTCATCACACCAGATGGCTTATACGAATTTCGTGTAATGCCATTCGGACTTTGCAACGCGCCCGCGACTTTTGAGCGGATGATGGACACTCTTCTTCGAGGCCTCAAATGGAACACGTGCTTGTGTTACTTGGATGATGTAGTAGTGTTCGCACCAGACTTTCCTACTCACCTTCATCGCTTGGAGCAGGTTTTACGCTGTCTCAGTGACGCTGGCCTCCAACTAAATCTGAAGAAATGTCACTTTGGGGCACGCAAGCTGACAATTCTCGGACATGTCGTGTCGAAGGACGGCGTTCTCCCTGATGCCGCTAAGCTCCGTGCTGTTAAAGAATTCCCGAGGCCAACGTCTCTAAAAGACTTGCGCAGTTTCATTGGTCTCTGCTCGTACTTCCGCCGCTTTATTCGAAATTTCGCTTCGATTATGGCACCTCTGACAGAGCTTCTTCGGGGAGACCCCAATCTTTCCACGTGGTCCCCGACTTGCGATGATGCCTTCGCAACGCTACGTCGCCTGCTCACAACACCACCGATACTGCGCCATTTCGATCCAACTGCTCCCACGGAAATCCATACGGATGCTAGCGGTGTTGGTCTTGGCGCTGTACTCGCCCAGCGAAAGCCCGGCTGCCAAGAATGTGTTGTTGCTTACGCGAGCCGCACTCTCACGAAAGCTGAAGCGAACTATTCCGTCACGGAAAAAGAATGTCTCGCGATCATCTGGGCCATCACAAAATTTCGTCCATACCTGTACGGCCGGTCCTTCGATGTCGTCACCGATCACCACGCACTTTGCTGGTTGTCGTCTCTCAAGGATCCCTGCGGCCGCCTAGCCCGGTGGGCACTGAGGCTCCAAGAGTACGATATCCGGGTTGTCTACCGCTCAGGCAAGAAGCACGCCGATGCCGATGCTCTTTCGCGCTGGCCTGTCCATGCCGACATTGTCAGTGTGTCCGTCCTAGACGACCCACTTCCATTCACTTCTGTCGACATGGCTTTGGAGCAGCGCAAGGACTCCTGGGTTTCATCTTTGATCGATTACATCTCCAATGCACCTACACGCCCACCATCCCGAGCGTTACGCCGACAAGCTTCGCACTTCGCCATCCGCGACGGAATTGTCTATCGCCGTAACTACAGTGCCGACGGCCGCAAATGGCTGCTTGTAATACCCCGGCAGCTCCGCACTGATGTATGCGCCGCTTTCCACGCCGACCCTCAGTGCGCACACGCTGGTCTCTTCAAGACCTACACCAGACTACGTCATAGGTTTTATTGGCGTGGTATGTACACATTTGTGCAAAAGTACATTCGCTCTTGCACAGAATGTCAACGCCGGAAGCCTGATCCTTGCCGCCCTTCTGGACCAATGCAACCTTTGCCGTGCCCTTCGCGACCCTTTGATCGGGTTGGGATAGATCTCTACGGGCCTCTGCCATACACAGCTGCTGGCAATCGCTGGGTCATTGTAGCTGTAGACCATCTCACGAGGTATGCAGAAACAGCCGCTCTACCAGCCGCGACGGCTCGTGACGTTGCCTCCTTCCTCCTTCAACGCTTCGTTCTACGTCACGGCGCTCCCCGCGAACTCCTGAGCGACCGTGGCCGCGTCTTTCTCGCCGATGTCATTCAAGAACTTCTCGCTGAATGCCGCATTATTCATCGCTGTACCACCGCATATCACCCGCAAACAAACGGATTGACAGAACGCTTTAACCGAACTCTCGGCGACATGCTTTCGATGTATGTCGCCTCCAACCACACCAACTGGGACCTCATCCTTCCCTATGTCACGTACGCCTACAATACGGCACCCCAGTCAACGACGGGCTTTTCTCCCTTCTTTCTTCTATATGGCCGCGAACCATCATTTCCCATTGACACTATTCTTCCTTACCGTCCCGACTTATCAGAGGGTACACCTGTTTCCGAAGCCGCCCGGTATGCAGAAGATTGTCGGCAACTAGCTCGCTCCCTTACAACGCAAGAACAAGCCCTACAGAAATTTCGTCATGACGACGGGCGCCCTCACCACCAGTTTTCGCCTGACGCTCTCGTTTGGTTGTGGGTGCCTCCTACTTCGACACCAGGTGTCTCCTCCAAGTTTGTATCCCGATACCATGGGCCCTACCGGGTTCTACAGCAAACTTCTCCGGTGAACTACGTCATCGAACCTCTGACGCCCCCTACGGACCTGCGTCGCCGAGGCCGCGAAACTGTGCACGTAGATCGGCTCAAGCCGTATCACGAGCCCTTCGTCCTCACGACACCTTAGGCCTCCTGTGCGGCTCCGTCTTCAGCGAGGGGGGAAGTTGTAAGGAAGAAGAAGTGCGCGGTGCAGAGCTCCGCAGCCGGATCGCCAATGCCTCTGAAGTGGGGCTCGGGCTAGACGCTGTTCCGTGTATGACTGGCTAAGCCTACGCTGTTGCGTCTTCTTGTCCGCGTTCATCGTGCCGTCCACAGCCGTGTCGTAGTTCTTTGCCATAATATATATATATATTATAAGTCTGCAAGATGGCGAAACTGTCTTCAAGACGTCGATAAACAATCAAGCAGACTTTCTAAAATCACGCACGCGCGCGGCGGAACAGTTGCGACTTTTCGAAGAAGGGTTCTTTCCCGCGTCGCTAACGACCCGGCAAGAATGAAAAAAAAGAAAGAGAGAGAAAAGGCTGCCGCGGTTTATTGTATATATACGGGCACTCTTCTCTGCTCTAAAGAACCGCGAGCGCTTTTGTTTTCAAGAGACGCGCGTGCGTGAACGCTCTGTCAAAGTGAAGGCGAGCCTGATGGGGTTACACGTGCCAGGCCCGACATTACATGTTCACGGGGGCTGCGCGACATTAGGCAAACATAAACCAGCAAGAAGAGAGAGAGAGAGAGAGAGAGAGACTTTCAGTATAACAAGAATCTACAAATAACTCTTCCGGCAGGATTCCACGTGTAGGCAACTGCAGCGCAAAGCACGAGATCCGAGCGCGGTTCTGTCCTGTGGCCTCGCGCGCTCCGTCTACTTCTCTCTTTCTTAAGCTCAACAAGCTCTCTTCTTGAAATCCGGGAAAACCCGGAGGACGAGACGAGACGACGACGACCGACAGACCGACCGACCGACCTCGGAGAGTGGGAGAGGGAGGAGAGCTCATTTTTGGCGCTTATCTTTAGAGGGCTCGCGCTCGCGTACATATATACGTGCGCGAGCCCGAAATGCAGGCGAAAACGCGCGGATGGGAAGAAGAAAGAAAACGATGATGAACAGGGGCTCGCATGCTCCGGTGAACGGAAGAGAGCGCGGCGAGAATTCGCCGTTATATACCGACCGACCGACGAACGGCGGAGACGGCGGCAGCTGCCCATGCTCAGGCTTCCGTTGTGGACGCTCGAAGGGACGCGAACCTACTACACGACCGACATTCCTCGGCGCTACGGGGCTGCCTGCTGTGAGACCCCGGGTGCGTCTCTCGCAGGGCTCGCGCGGTTCTTCGGGGGTTGCGGCACGCGTGGCCTAAGAAGACGTCGTCTTTGTCAGCGAGTTTCTTTTTGCGCGGAAACCTCCAGAAAACGGCGTCACTGTCTTCCTTTCTCTCTCGTTTTCTCCTTCCTTGCGGTTTCTTTTCTCTCTCTCCCTCTTGTCGGAGAGGGCATGGAAGGCGGCGGCACGCTTTGGGAGTTTGATTTCGGAGCGCATCGTAAGCGTCTCAGCGTGATGGCGGTCGACGCCGGCGCGAGTTGTACTCGCTTTCGCTATGCGGATTCTGCCGTTTTTCTACGATAAAGGAAGAAATAAAATGAACCTCGTTCGACGAACTTTCTTTTTTATGCGAAGCATATTACTAGAGCTCAACCCAGCTCCTCAGGCGCGGCGGTGTCGCCTTCAATACCACGTGACACCGTGACGTCACGACAGAGGAGAAACGGGGCTCCAACTCGCGCCGTCGCTCGCGGCGTCGCGGCGGTATATAAGCAGCTGCGCTTGCCTCTGCTAGACACTCACGAGGTGAGATGCCTCCTGGAGACAGAGCTGCTCGTTGGGAGGAGAAGCGAAGGTTGCGGCGTGCTACAGAGACTGTTTCTAGGTGGCTTTGCTACCGCGCAGCGACTACGCGCCCCGCATCGGACGCGGTGAGCGTCGAGCAACGCAGCGTTCGGCGCGACAACGAAATGTGCGCCTGAGCAAGCGCCGCACGCCTGAGCCGACGCCGACGACACCGGCTTTTCTGCGACACGAGCTCTTTAACGCTGTCGCGTTAAAATAAAGGCTAGTATGCTTCGCATCCTGGGCTTAACCTTAGCTAAGCCACAGCCAGATTTTTTTTTTCTTTCTGGTAGCGTTCGTTGCCGCGTAGCGCGAGGATTTGAACTATTTTAGGCGCGTTATTGTTTAGCTTTGTAGTTGTTTTACTTTCATTTATTTGAATTGCTGGCTGTTTTGTACGACGAGCCGTGGTGAGTGTTTAGGCCGTGAATTCGAATTAGTGATGTGTCTCACGAAAAACAGCTCAGCGCAGCGAGTTTGCGTGTTCCAGGCCGCATGTAACGGAACCGTGGCAGGCGTGAACGGCAGCTTCTCGGTATCATCTAAAAGGAAAGCGTACGATGATGTCGTTTTACCAGAACTTGCCTGCGGAAAATAACTATAACCTAGGAGAGATAACAGATGGAAAGGAATGGACCTGCTTTTGAGGGCAGCATATAATTACATGATGGGGGGTAGTATTAGGGAAACGATGTGAGCGCATTATAGGACAGAAGTGAGCGTAGCTTGTGAGCAGGACAGAGGTAACATTACATCTCTGGGGCTCATCAGTGTGGCGCCGTGGGCATCAATAAACCGATTAAGAGGAAGCTTTAGCTCGGGTGCTCCTATCTAAATACATGTAAAAGGAGAATTCGTTTTTCTCGGCAACCACTGCACCAAATTTGACTGGGTTTGCTGCATTTAAAAGAAAAACTTAAAATCTAGTGACTGTTGGTTTCGAATTTTTGAGTTAGGTCATCAATTTTGTATAAAAAATGGACGAAAATTGCAAATTTTCAGAAAACGAAACTATCAAGTTTACAACTCTGTAACTCAATAAGAAAAAATGATATCGCAATTCTGTGAATTGTATCTGATAGCACATCTAAAGCGGACAAAATTGATATGTTACACATGAACCTCCAAAAATGTATTAATATGTATTTACAACTTTTGCAGAACCCTCGTAAACAATGTAACAATTTCACGTAAGATGTAAAATTACATATAATATTTGTCCGCTTTGAATGATCTAATGGATGCCGTTTACAGAACCGCGATATCTGTTCTTGATGCAGAGCTATTAGTTTGTAAACTTCATGCTTCTATTTTTTTCAAGCTTCTGAATTTTTGAAAATCTTTCTAACAAAATTCAAGCCCTAAATCAAAATTCTGCTTCCAACAGTCACTAGAATTTATCTTACTCTCTCAAATGCAACAGATTTCATCAAAATCGGTCCAGGGGTTATCTCATAAAAACGTTTTTGCGTTTTACATGTATTTGAATAGGCCGCGTCGAAGTTTGGTCCGAGCTAAAGCTTCCTCTTAAGGTGACGACGACGACGACGACGATGATGATGATGATGATGATGATGATGATGATGATGTGCCAGTAAAACATTCCGGGAAGGTATGCACATTTCCCATCTGTCCAATTCGTTTTGAAGGTGGCGTT